>NW_020954672.1:3457990-3477887 GCF_900497805.2 Vombatus ursinus
TGTGTGTGTGTGTGTGTGTGTGTGTGTGTGTGTGTGTAAAAACATAGATGGGGAGAGGGAATTAGCAGGGAAAAGGAGCAAAAAAGGAGAGAGCTTAGAGAAATTGGAGGCAGACATGATGAGACACTGAGACACACACCACCTGGTGTTTAGAAGTGGAATTTCTCAAGACGATCTCAAGTGTTTGGTGTGTCAGGGAAGAGCAGTCAGGGGCAGGGTACCATTTTAGATAGCCTGTAGCAGATTGGCAGTAAAGAATAAATATGACTCTGAGAGACAGAGTAGAAATGCAAATGAATGAAAGTGATCAGAATGGACATAAAAGAGGAGAGACCAGATTAGGTGCAAGAGTGAGGGAAAAAAATAATAGGGGCCAAGGCTGAATATACCTAACTGGATATTAGTTGGTTTCTTCCAGATTGATTTGTTTAAATTAGCATACTAGAAGCTGGAGAAAGGGACATAGGGGGAATAATTTATTTGCAGTAGATAATAAATGACTAGGCAAATTGTACATAGGTACCTGGGTGCTATTCCTGTGTTAACATTTTGGACACTTTTTATTATAGTACAGTAAGTAGCCCCAGGGAATGAGGAAGGAAAGTTATCTGATAATTTCCTTTTTAGGAAATTAATTTGTTATAGCCTAATCATACCTAATGATCTGTCTCCTTCCTTTTGTAGTCTCTTGTTAAGCAGACCTCCTGTTTCCTTGGTCAGGCTCTGGGATCTCTCCCTGAGCTTGATAATTCTCTAATATCTGAAAGTGGTGATCAGGTATGACTTGAGACATGGGTCAGGAAAGGGAACTATGGCAAACCCACTCAGTTTAACCAATGTCACCTAAACTTTTCAGAGAGCAGTGTGATGTATAGTATAGAGATTCAAGGGCTAAGTGGCTTGAAGTAAAAAAAAAATGGGTTTAAATCCTGCCTCTAGTCCAGTATGGTAGGAGGCACACCTGTAATCCCTGCTACTGGGGAGGCTGAGTCTGCTGGATCACTGGAGATCAGGAATTAGTTCTAAGCTGCAGTGAGCTAAGCCAGTGTGGGGTGCACACTAAGTACGGCACCAATACAGTGAGACCTCATGACCAAGGGGGCCACTAGGCTGCCCAAGGAGGAGCAAACTGGTTCAAGTTGGAAACAGCAAGACAAAGCTCCTATGGCAGGGGTGGGGAACCTGCAGCTTCCAGGCCACATGTGGCCTTCTAGGTCCTCAAGTGCAGGTCCTTTGATTGAATCCAAACTTCACAGAACAAATCCCCTTAATAAAAGGATTTGTTTGGTAAAACTTGTACTCAATCAAAAGGCTACATCCAAGGACCTAGAAGGTCTTATGTGGCCTCGAGACTAAAGGTTCCCCATCCCTGTGCCATGGGGATCAGTACTGGGATCAACTTGTGAGTGGCCCCTGTATCTCTAGCCTGGGCAAGCTAGGGAGACTAAATCTCAAAAAAGAAAATAAAAACAAATCCTGCCTCTGATACTCAGTAGCATGTGACTACCTCTGTAAAATGGGGACAAATATATCCATAATAGCTCCCTTACAAGACTGTTGAGGCTTCAATAAGCTAATGTATGTAAAATGCTTTGCGAGTTGTAAATGAATGTCAGTGATTATCCAGTGCCACTGCTTCTATCCCTTAAATTGCTTTTCTGGGGAAAGATAGGCAGTTTACTATAGAGACTTTCTAAGTCTCCTTCCAGGCCAACATCTTGTGAATCTGAGCAAACAGGGAGACTTATCTAGTATGGAGAAGAGGAGGAAGGATAGAGCACTGCTGTGGCCAACTGGGGTTCCATTCCATTGTACCACTAACTGAGATGTGTACAAAGATAAATGGTAGGTAATCAGAGGAATAAGTATTGGTAGGAATAACTCTTGTAGTGATTATTAGCAAATGACTCCTCAGACTGGCATAGAGCAGAGAAGTAGCAGGGACTTTCTGAACTAGGCCATTTACATCTTTCAGTCAAGGAGGGGCAGCAAAGTGTACCAGAAGGAGCACTGGACTTTGAATCAAAAAATCTGGGTTTGGGGGCAGCTAGATGGTGCAGTGGATAGAGCACTGGTCCTGGAGCCAAGAGAACCTGAGTTCAAATCCAGCCTCAGATACTTGATAGTAGCTGTATGACCCTGGGCAAGTCACTTAACCCCGATTGCCTCACCTTTCCCCCCCCCCAAAAAAAAAGACTTGAAGGATGTTATTATTTGGGGCAGCTAGGTGACCCAGTAGATAGAGATCTGGCCTTGTAGTCAGGAGGACCTGAGTTCAAATGTGACCTCAGACAGTTTATACTTAATAGCTGTGTGACCCTGCTCAAGTCACTTAACCCCAATTACTTCACCAAAAAATAAAATAAAATAAAAAATCTGGGTTCTAATTTGAGTTTTGCCTGAATTTGGTTCCTAACCTCTCTGAACCTGTTTCCTCATCTGTAAAATAGAGATGAAACATTATGTAACTCAAAGAGTTATAGTATGAGATCCAAATGAGACAATGTATGTGAATGCACTTTGTTGTTGCTATATAATCCCCTGTGAGCTATTATTAGTTAAACTGTATTGAACTAGTCCAGGCCTTTTATGATATGGAGATATCCCTACCCCAAGGAAGCTTGAATGACAGTCATGAAACACTTTTCTGAAAACTACAAGGAGTAGTAACTACCCATGCAGCACGGAACATCCTAGTTGCCCTAGCAAGACCATATTCTCTGACTCACGGTAGTGATTTTGCCCACCAGGTGGCGGCATTAGCCTGGGCTGGCCCTATGTTGTTCCCACTGCAGAGCAAGACCTGGGGAACCCGGCCTGCTCCCCAGACGTAGAGGTGAAAGAGAAATTTAAGAGAAGCTTGGACAAGTAACAAAAAGGTCCCTTGTTTTGTAGACCTATCACATTCCTGTTTAGAAAACTCCCTCCCTTCCTTCCTTTTCCTCCCATTGCTTCACCCTTATCTCTATTTCCAGGTACTGTTTATACACCCCAAAATTGGCATTTTCCTGCTTGCCCCTTCCAAGTGTTATTTTTTTCCTTCAATATAAATTTTTCTCATCACCCTGTTCCCTATACCACCCCCCACCCCCATCTGCTGTCCACTTTATCCACTGAGCAGCTTTCACTTTCATTAGAGATGAAGGATGGAGATGTAAAATCTCTTTCTCAAAAAGGAAGGAATATCCAGTTAATTTAAGAATCCAACAGCCCTAATTCCAGGGCATAAAGATTGGTAGGAGCCAAAGCTGCTTCTTTTGGTCATAGTATTCACTCATCCTTTTCTACTTTGATTTCAATGAATGAGTTCAAGTCAGGGCAAAAGGTTTTATGGGATTGGTCAAAAGGTGAAGAAACAGGTGCATCTTCATCACCACCTTCTTCTTCTTCATCCTGGAAGTTGGGATTATAGAGATCTGGGGGAAGGAGCTGGGCCTCAGCAGAAGGCAGTCGTTCTGAAGGAGGTCCATATACTCGGTTGGCTTTGGTGCCATGCTTAGAATTGGCATCCAGGTGGTAACAAAGTTGAGTGAGGCGCTGAGCTCGGAATCGAGGTGGGCGAGCCACCCAGACCCCTGGCTCATTAAGACTGTCCTCCTCATCCGACATTAATTCCTCTGTCACATCCTTCCACAGGCGCTGCTCTTCAGCTCCAAAGTGCCTCATGATACTGGATCGGTTAGCAAAGAGCTACACACAAGATCACAGGAAAGAAGTTAGGAGGAGAGACACGTGTGGATCAAATTTTAGGAAATGTCAGGGGGAACAAGGGTGTCTGGGAAAGAACAGTAAGATCTGTGTGAGAGGCAGAACTACAATAAGGCACTTCAAGCAAGTTTTGGAAATTAGTACTTCCTGTTTTGTAGCTCTGTGCTTTGTCCCTATTTGAGTCTCTAGCCAGTAGGGTCCTAATCCTCAGGTCAGTTTTAGAGGGCTGTGGCAGCTCTACCCTCCTTCTTTCCTAGTGGCCCTCAGCCTTGTTTTTCCTGGGTTTCAGCCCTATTCCCAGTTCCTTTTTCCTCTACCTCACTCCATAGCATGGTGGTGTCTGGGGTTTGGTACCAGGAATGAAGAACACAGAGACCTCTTACCCTGTATCGACGACTTCTCAATTTCTTCTCCTCTTTCTCCTTCAGCCCCTTAAAAGGATTCAGGGAGTTTCGGTACTCACGTCTTTTGGTGAGGAAATAGGCCACACAAGCCCCTACAGTGAGAGAAAAGAAGAGTTCCTGAAGGCCTCTGAGGCAGAATAGACACAAGATCCTTTAGAGGTTGTGTTCCCAACCCAAGTGGCCAGAGCTCGCATGCACTTATTCCTTTTTTGTCTGGCCTTTTTCCTCCATACCAACCATATACCAGTGCCCTGGGCTAGCCACCTGTTATATGCAGTGGGAGCCCTAAGAAGAAAGATTTACAAGCCACCCTTCAGCAGAATTTTCTAATTCATAAGCCTGGGGTATCAGCTGTAAGTGAAGAAGAAAAGGAAGCAAAGAGGTAAAAGCCTGGACTTACTATCTAGAACCTGTAAAATGAGGGGCTTGAACTTGACAACCTCTATAATCCTTCTGGCTCTGAACCTTTGATCCTCTGATCCTGTGACGAAGGGTCAGACCTCTGCCAGAGGACTTTCTGCTTATTTCCTCTCTACTACTTCCACCCTTAGATTTATGCCCTACACATAATCACAATGCTTGGCAATTTTCTAGCTCTTATCTCCTAACTTCACCTTCAACTTTGAGGAAGGGAATGATAAATAGGCATTTGGGAGCTAATTGTGTGGGTTTAAGTGGGAAGAGGGTAGAAGTAAACCTCATTCCTGCCATCATTCTAATACCAAAGCCACCAGCTCATCCCCCAGCCATGCTCCTTTGCTGATGGGCAAACAGAGGAGTCAGAGATGGAGGTTTCCCAGGCTTCCTTTACCTTTCAATTCCTTATCAGTATAATTGTGAGGACTGGTCACCAGCTCCTGCTTGAGTTTCTCCAGGAGGAATTTCACCACTGAAATGTTCCAAGAGGACTTGATACTGCCACATTAAAAAGAGAGTACACAGTTTTCATTGTATGCTGGATAGAGCAAACCACACAGTCCTCAATGGACACTAAAGTAATTTCCTTCAGACATCCAGGGAATCCATGGATTCCACCTGAACAAAGCCCCATCTACATTTCTTCACAGGACCCTCTACTAGGATCACCTGGTACATCACCCTCTGTTAGGGACTGGTGGTCACAATACTTCAGACTTCCTTCTGTCCTCCTTCTCCTATCTCCCCCTTTCACCCCCAGTTTTCCTTTAAAAGAGTGACTTTTTTTCCTCTTAAAAGAGTTACCTTCTTCCATTTAGAAGGAACACTCACCTTTCTGACCCATTAAACCTCTTGTCATTTGTGATGTGGTTATGTACATTGTGGACCAATTTCTAGAAACAAGAGAAATAACAGAATCACAGCAACATGGTGAATATGAACATATGTAGAGTGCTTTACAAACCTTAAAGCGCTATATGTTAGCTATTATTACCTAATATTATTGTTTGGCTTTATTTGTTTTTTGGCTAGGCAATGGGGTTAAGTGACTTGCCCAGAGTCACTCAGCTAGTAAGTGTCAAGTATCTGAGGCCAGATTTGAACTCAAGTCCTCCTGACTCCAAGGCCATAGCTCTATCCACTCTGCCACCTAGCTGCCCCCCAATTTTTGGGCGGTGAGGCAATGGGGATAAGTGACGTGCCCAGGGTCACTCAGCAGTTTCCTTTGTTAATCCTCCATATTTTCATTTATGCATTTTTAAAAACATTATTCTGAGAGGAGGGCCACAGACTTCCCCAGATTGCTAACAGGGTCTATGAGCCACTATGCTACATCACATTGCTCTTCTGCTTTCCTAGTACTGTTTTCTTTCCACCACAAATGCAAATGAGTTTCTGAGTACCTTGCTCCATTTCTAATAGTCAGGAATAGTAGTTG
Organism: Vombatus ursinus; assembly: GCF_900497805.2. Lineage (NCBI taxonomy): Eukaryota > Metazoa > Chordata > Mammalia > Diprotodontia > Vombatidae > Vombatus > Vombatus ursinus. The sequence continues at coordinate 3,463,958 of NW_020954672.1, forward strand.
TATTGGGCCAGAAACTCACATGGGAGAGGCTAAACATATCTGTCCTTGGCAGGAAAGATCTTTTAGGGTACTGCTGAAGGTGTGAAGGAGAGACCCTGAAAGTCACTGATTTTTGTCCCCACCCAATGCAGAGTTGAGGTTCCAAAGGAACAGCAGACCTCATCTGACTTCATCTGAAGTCCAAGGTGACTTCATCTGAAGTCCAAGGCCCAAGATCTGATACCCCAGCCTGAGAGAAGTGGTAAAAAGAGTTGCAGAGATAATTAAAGGGTTGAAAAAGGTTTTCTGAGAAAAGGTAAATGATGCTAAAATGAAGCCTAAAGTAGTATTTTCTGGGGGTTTTAGAGGGATGGGGCAGAGAGGCTAAAATTCTATGTAATGAGATTTTGTAATGGGGGAATGGATTTATACTGTAACAAGAATTTAAGTTAGACATAAGGAAAAGAGATGCACCCCAGGGTTTCTATGTTAATGAAGGGACCGTAATGACAAGTGGGTTTAGAATCCACTATAGTCCCACTCTGAGATACAGGATTTCCTCCCACCCCCACCCCTCTTCATAGGGCAACAGAAGGGTATCAGCTCTATCCAGCTATTCTAAGAGGTCTTCTCCAGCCTATAACCAGCTGCTAGTCTGGGGGATATTCACTGGACAGAATAATCCTAGAACCTTCCCTTTGAGGTTCAAGACCATTTTCAGGAGGAGTCTCTGGAAGACCTACTTCAAATCAAATTCCTTAAGAGTCTCTTGAAGCATCTCTAGAAATTGACCTGTGTGTGTTGGGAGATTCTCTCCACCTTTGCAATTACTTCAGGTCTCAAGGGTAAGCCTACATGGGTCCTTCCTGATCAATACCTATAACCTGAAAGGCACTGTCACCTACCCAGAGCTACTGGATAGATTTGCAGACTGATTCCAGTGAATTCCTGGGGAGTTCCAACTTGCTATAATCCCATAAGGAAGATTTTCCTGACTGTCAGGGTTATTGTAAGATCACTGAAAAAGGTTGTGGACTTTGCTACCCTTTCAGATCAATCCACCTGCTGCTTGCCCTTTCAGATTTAAGGAAACTGTCAAAGTTCAACACACTCACAGAAAGCACCAGATCCCGCTTACGCCTGGAATTCTTCTGCCCACCCCCTCTGGCCCTGCCAGGAGAAGCTGCGAACCCCAATGATAATCTCAGTTCCCCAGTCCCACCAGGGACTGAATCCTCCAAGGCACTGTCCAAGGCAGCTGCAGCACTGAGCACATCCTCTGGGCGGGGTGGAGGCAGTTTGGCCCCATTCTCCGGGCTCGTCTCTGAGGATGCCCGCTGGATGGCCAGTTGTGTTGCTGGAGAGAGTTGCTTGGCATAAGCAGGGACTAGCACCCGTTGTACTGCCCCCTCAGAGGCCACGTAGTCATCCAGCTAAGAATAGAAAAACACAGCTTGTTAGGCAGTCAGGGCCCACAGGAAGGGAGCGGGGGAGAGGGGGACGGCTAGGGATGGGCAGGGAACTGGGTTCATCACCTATTATTCCCTGATCAAGGATAATGAACACACAGTTGTAATGGAGGAGTGGCCTTGGCACAGAAGAACCTCACAGCACTCTCTTATGACCACTAGCTTACTTCTCCTGGGACGTCAGTGGATGCAGGTTGTCAAATGCCTTTTGTGTGTTTAGGGTCTCTCCTGTTATGTGGTTGTCATGTGGCTGATTGTATGGATGGGGCACATTTTAGAGTATCTACTTGTACTTACTCATTTGTTGATGGTTGCTCTTGGGCATAAGAATGCATCTAGGTTAATGTTTTGTCTAAGAGAGGGTGGGGTGATGGGAGAAGGAGACTAAGCAGGAGAGGGAACAAGAGAAGACAGAAACAGACAGAGGGAGAAATAAGATAAACGAGACAGAAAAAGGGAGGGCTAAAGACAAAAATCTCTAGAGGAGATACACACTGAATAGTGTTGAAGCTATTTGAATGTTCTACCCTCCTGCCCTCCATTCCCTCTGTTAGGCCAGTACTGTGTTCACCTGGATCCTGACCTGGCAGCATCTGAATGTCATTGCCCTGACATCCACTTGACTTGCCTGTGCCCTCACCCAAGGACATACAGAGCAGGGAGGGAAGCAGAGGGAAGGAGAAAGGAGGGGGATTTTCTGCAGCCAAGAAAACAAAACAGTGAAAGTGAGGGGAAAAAAAGCACAGAAAGAAGCGGGGGAGGAGGCTGAGATTTATAGACCTGTGAGCTGCTTTCTGCGCTGTGAAATCTAATTCCATCCTGTCGGCTTGGAAGCCTTCCCTGCCTGAAAGAAAACACACAGCTTGGGGCACTGCCTGGTCTGGCCCCCTCCCATCTCCCCACCTCCCCACCTCCCTGATTCTCCCAGTTCGGTCCCTCACTACCTTCCCACTTCATTGGTGATCATGACCAGGCTCAGGTAACTGACCATTACCCATAATTCCATACTTAGGACAAAGCTGTGACCAGGGAGCTGGCCAGTGGCAGTGTCATACAGGAGGGGGACAAAGGGAGTTTACATATTCATTTCTCAGAACCAGCAGATGGTCTGGGAGTTTCATTCTTCCCATCTAGACTGTATATTTTGTTCCTTCACCCTCACTCTTTATTGAATGTATAAGCTGAGGGTGGAGTGGAGATAGGACAGAGAGGAGGGCAGTTTTATATATCTCCTATCTCTCAGTACAGTAAGGTGGCATATCTTTACAGGGTTCTGTTTTTTCTTTTTTTTTCTCTACCCAGCCCAGATTTACCTACGTATAACCATGAGCAGTGGAGAAGAAGGAAGAAAGAAATCTAGAGAGACTCCCCCCCCACCCCTTGATGTTTGGTTCAGGTCATTAAACCTATTCTTTCTTCTTCCTTTCTCCTTCCCTACACCTGTTGATGATTCCCACTTTATCCTCATCTCTTTTCTTCAATATTTCTTATTCTTTTCCAACTCTACCACTTTTGCCTTCCTTTCCCCAATCCCTCTTCCTTTCCCATCTAGATTTTCCTCCCCATTTTTCTTCTTTCCTCACTATTTCCCTTCACTCACCCCCATCTACTTTCAACTTTTCCCCTTTCCTCGTTCTATCTTCCCTTAATATGTAAGTATTTCTCCTCCCTCTCTTCTTTCTATCTACCTTCCCTTCCCAGCTCTATCTCCCTCTCCTCTTCTTTACATCCCCCTCAATCTACTGAACTCCTCTTGGCAAGCAGAGGGCCCGCGATAAAATATGAATGAGCCGTCTGTGCACGGCAGGCACCCTTGCCAGGAAAGGCAGAGCCTATGGAGCAGCAGAGACAGCTGCTGAGGAGAATGTGCCATGTGGAGCTATTGAGAAGGAGGGAAGGACACCCCCATCACCATGCACACACCAGAAATGCCTCCTGCCAAAGAGATCATGGTTCAGGAAAAGTAAGAGCTCTAGGGATGACTTTCCCTGGGAGTAAGAGAAACTTGAGACTGCTCTCAGTTCTATTACAGTCACAACTAGAATAAAGGTTTGGGATTAGAAAAATGAGAGAGAAGGAAAGAGAGAAAATAGGGGACAGAAAGCATACAGGGCAATTATGATATTATCCCTTCCCTTGTTGCCATACATACAGGATTGAGGAGTGGGGCTACCTCACTGGAAGCCAAAGCACACCCAGGTAGCCGAATATCCCTCTGAGTTGATGGGAAACCCAAGTGTCCAGTGCCAATAGCAGAGGCTGCTCCTAGTTGCCTTAGTTCCTCAATCACCACCTGCACACCGCTGCCCACACTGTCACATTCCTCTTCCACTGCAGACAGTGCTTTGCAGGCCTCTCCAGGACTTCCTTTGAGAGATCCTGGTTCTTCAGGTGGGGTACAGTGTGCCCCATCTTCCTCACCCTCCTCAGTGGAAGGACTTTTCTCCTGCCTCAGTTCACCCACTTCCTCCTGGAGACGCTTTAACAGCTCATTGTTGGCTTTTGCAAGGCCCAGGGCAGCTTCAGCCAATCCCACTGCCTTGTCCACCCGCTGATATATGATGTGTAGGAGCTGCTCTGAGTTCTGCACGGCTAGGCCATGTCCCGTCACAGTGATTGGGGTACAAGGTTGAGGGTCACCTCCTGGAGGCCCTGTGCTGCCACCATTTGGCTCGCTTTTACAGGCACAACAACAACACTTGGCTTCATTGCCATTAGGCGGGGAAAACAAGATGGTGGCACTGAAGGACATGTCTGACTGAGGCAATGTTATAGCTCTTTGTGTCTATACCAATGGGGCTTTCCAAAATTTGTCCAGGATCAAACCTGGCTTCACAGAACTGAGAACAAGCATTGGGCTCTTTGGAAATGCTTCCCCTTCTCATTCAAGGGCAGCCAGGAGAACTTGGGCACCCAGTAGTAGATTCTGTGAAGAAAGAGCTGGCAAGTAGGTCCATAGCAGGAGAGTGTTTTCCTTAGCCCCTCTGTTGCTCGGCCAGAGGGGTGAAAGACGTCTTCATTTTCTATCTGCTGTCCCTGGGCTGCCAGTGCTTGGGCCACTTCACAGTCTCAGAACACACCACAGTGTATCACAAACACGGATTACATATAAGGATAAGGCCTGCAGGAACTTTTCTGATTAATTCACTTTTCAGGGGATGAGAGAGATTCTGGCTGGACCCAGTCATGGAACCCTGCCAAAAAACCTGACTATAGAATAGAAAAGAGGATCCACCATCATCTGAAAAAATTGGAAGATTAAGGAAGAAAATGTAGGACTGTCTCCTTACTATCATCACTGTAATAACAGCAGTAATACCTCCTACAGCTATGGTATCATTCTTTAAAGAGTTGAAAACGCCTCACAAAGGCTATTTTATCCTCACAGTCCTGGCTGTAAGACACATTTACTCCAAATCCAGATAAATGAAGCAAAGAAAAATTAAGTGTTTTTCGAAGGTCATTGCTCAGCCAACAGAACTCTGGTTTTGTTACTCTCAATACAGAACATATTCCTCCCTACCCTAAACCTTAAAGTGATTAATAAATGTTAATTATTTTTTATTAATTATTCTTACTATTACTGTTACTACTGCTATTAACATGGGGAGCCAGAAACACTACCCCTTTCATAAATTAAAGATGTGTTTAGCCATTAAAGGTATATTCAGACTTTAGGAGTTCTATAAACATACAGTGTTTTTCATGTCATAAACTGCATTTCATCCTATCAATAATTATTTTGGGGAGATGAGGATGGGAAGATAGTAAAGGAGTGAAATGAGAAGCTAAGCCAGGGAGCTGTAACTGGGGAGCACTGACCACTTGGCTTTTTTAGTTTTACTTGTTCCTCTAAACCCTTCAGAGTGATAGGGTGAGACAGCAAGCCAGAGAACCAAAGCAGCATTTGTGTATCCTAAGCAAGATTTGAGAATTGCAGCCAGTGTGAGCCACTGTGCCCTCTTCATCTCCATCTCTTGGAATACCTAGGTTCAGCATATATGCTACCTCCTGATTCTGCCAATTGTTAGTGCTACCCATCACTACCACCAAATCTTTTGTATGTATTTACACACACACACACACACACACACACACACATACCTTTTCCTACCCACCCCCATCTTCCACCCAGTAGAATGTATGTTCTTTGAAGGCAAGGCCTTTTGTGTGTGTTTGTAGCTCCACTGCCTAGCACATAGTAGGAGTTTAATAAATGATTGTTGAATTGAATTGAATTACCATCTACCAGAGGCTTGGATTCTTCATTGTAACACATGTAGCATGATTTATCACAAAACAAATAAAAATGTGTCATGAGGTGAAGGATTTTCAGGCATTAAGAATGTATGCATTTAAAGTAAAGTAAGCAGAGCCAAGAAAACAATTCACACAGTAACGACAACAATGTAAATGGAAAGAACAACCACACACTAAAAAAAATCAAAAGTAAACACAACAAAATTATAAAGATCAAGTGAGATTTGAATGAAGACATATTAGAAGACAGCCCCAAGCTACCCCTTTGTAGAGATAGGAGGTCCACAAGTGTGAGATGTTGCATATGTCTTCAGACTTTTTAAATATATTGATCAATTGTGCTAACTTTTTTTCATCTCTAATAAATACTATTTGTCATATGGGATGGCTCTCTGGGATGGGGAATGGGAAGGATACATGGGATACTATGGTGATGTAAGAAACAAAAAATATCAATAAAAACTTATTTTGGGGGAGCTAAATGGCACAGTGGGTAGAACACCGGCCCTTGATTCAGGAAGATCTGAGTTCAAATCTGGCTTCAGACACTTCACACTTACTAGCTGTGTGACCCTGGGCAAGTCACTTCACCCCATTGCCTCACAAAAAACAAAACCCTTACTTTAAAAAAAATAGAATATGCATTTATAAAAAAAGATTTTAAAATGTCCAGCCTCCCTGCCCTGTGTACTGTATCCAAGTAGCTGTCAACTTTTCCCACCATTAATTCCAGCACCACAGAGAACTAATGTTCATGAATTCCTCAGTCCCAATATCAATGCTCCCTGTGGGAAGGGTGGAAGGGTCTATATATCCCGCAGTAAAGCCAACTCCCGGCCTTCACATGATCCTTGACCCCACTGAAAAAAGGGATAGTATATTATTGAAAAATCATATTATAGTCTCTTAATTATGGTAGTTAAGTAGTTAAACCTGTACCAAAAAAAAAAAAAAAGACAGAAAATCTCAGTCCCTATGACTGGGAAAACTTCAAGGAACATAAATACATTGTTTTCTATATGATACTGGGTTGATGTTAAGAAAAAAAATGAACTCAGTAAGTGACAAAAACTTAAGTAGGTTTAGAGTTTCCTCAGGAGATGTATTTTTATCTTACTCTGTTAATTTTATCATAAAATCACAATTAAAAGGACAGGAGGCAATTTGGCTAATATTTTGTATATCTAGTTTTCCAGAATCCACAAACCCATATCTGAACAGCCAACATGTCTATGCCTCTGAGGTACTGAAACTTAATTTGATGACTCCTTTTAATTACATTTGGTTATTAAAGAATAGCTTTTCATTTGCTCTTTTCTACCTCCAGATACAGCCTCTGCACATTTGAAAGACCTTAACCCAAATCTACTTACTGTTTCCTTAGTCATTAAAGTCACTGAAAGGCACAACTAAACCTAAAATGAAAGGTTAAAGCAAAATTAAAACCAAAGGTTAAAACAGCATTATATAATTTTTTTCCATCAGTTTCTATAGTGGTCATTGCTATCTTTTTCCTCCTAAATAACCTCCTTCCAAGGTTCTCTCAGGACTTTTATAAAGCATACTATGAGGCAGAGACCCTCGAACACAAATGCTGTGAGAAAAAGCTGGATTCTGCATATTGAGACAGTAGAGGGTGGCCTCAAAATGCTGTGCTGGCTGTGTACAGCCTTGGTAGAAACAGGAATTAAAATTCAATCAGCTCAGGCTACCACGTGGCTCCTAGTTTCCAGCTGGCTTCACGGGCTGTCATACCCCTTTGTGGTCCCAACCTGACAGTTGTAACATCTGGTGATTTTGCTCCTCATCCCAGAGCACTTCTAGCTTTTCCAGTGTTGTCCCTTCCTCCAGCTCTTGCGCTCAGGTAACAGTGGCCCTTGCAGGTGATCTATCCTACAGCATTCACTTCTCCCACTCCTGATTCCTAGAAACTCTACTCCCTTCTGGTTCTACAATTTGAGCTGAGCGTTCCTTACCCTTTGAATTCCTCATGGTCATTTTAACTGTCACTCTACCCTACTGATGGTAGTTTGGCAATACAATATATATACATCTATACACACACATATATATACACATACACATATACCCACATATACACTGTATTCTCTGGGTATCTCCATTAGAGGATGGGCAAATTAAATAACACATGGATTGATAAATTTTTGGCCCTTCTTTATATGGCTATGTATAGAGTGGGCTTCAACTCTGATACTTCATTGGAAGTTGATCTTGGGTTCCCAAAGGCAGGTCCTACTATCCTGAAAAAGACTTGAGCACAAGTCTAGTGATGGAGTATGTGCCTGATCTCCAAGGACCAGTCTAGTTAGGTTTAGAAAGGTTCAAAAAGTTGATCACTAGTAACTCAAGAAATAATATATTGTGGTAGTTAATTAACCCCCACAATGCCAAAGTATGGATGATAGGGTATGGCACAGGGGGTTAGGAATTTTGATCTGTATTGGTGGAGTAATCCATTAAACAATGGATCTACTGAAGTACTGAGGAAGGAAAGGAAGTGTACACACGGTGATACATTGACTGGTTCTTTCAACAAGCATTTATGAAGTACCTATTGAGTATTAAGGAAATAGAAAACAATTTCTGCATCAAGGTATCTTTTATAATTGTGAAAATTTTAGATAGTACATAAGTGCAGGTAGATAGACAGATAGATGGAGAGATAGATAGACCAACTTGGCTTTGCTAGGTAGTTGTAAAAGAGTGAAATGGGTAGATAAGGAAGGTACAATAATAATAAACAGCCAGAACACCTTAAACTTGGATTTGATCTAATAAGCTAATAGGCCACCCCTGTGGGTTTCTGAACTAGGAGATGAAATGAAAACTATTTTAAAAAGATTAATCTTGTTGCAATTCACTGAATGAATTCAAACAGAGAAAGAGACTAGAGGCCAGAAAAATAGCTGGGCAAAAACTGCAAGTAATTCAGATGGGAGTGACAAGGCACTGAATTTGGACATATGTGAAGGATCTGGATTTAATGAAACAAAGGTTAACAGAGACACTATGGAAGCAGAACTGGTGGAATTTGGTGATTTTTGGACATTTGGGAGGGGCGTAAGGGAAGGCAGGAGTAAAAGTAGAAGAAACTACTGACAACTCCAAGGCTATGAGCCAGGAGAACAGGAGAAAAGCAGTGCCATTGACAGAAATGACAAAGTTAAACAAAGGTATTCTAGAAAGGATTATACATTCTGCTTTTATATGTTGTTTCAAGTGATGACAAGATGTTCAAGGGGATATGTGCTATAGGCAGTTATAGATAAAAGACTGAATAACAAGTGAAAGGTCAGAATCAGAGAATTCAGAATTAGCTCTGAAATCAATTCAATAAACATTTACAAAGCACCTATTGTGTGTAAGGTTCTCTATGCTACATGCTAGAAGACATGAAGATGAATAAGATATATCTCACTCAAAGAGCTTATAACCTAACAGGGGAGGCGAGGCATGTAGACAAGTAACTTGGACTTGATCTAATAAGTTAACTATGATACAAAATATAGTAAGATCAAGTGCATAAGAGTGGATTAAGAGCTATGAGAGTTTTTTATTTTTACAGAATAAAGTTTTATTAAAAGGCAGAAAACAAAATAGAAATTCTAGAACAAACAAACCATTAGTCAACTAATCAATCAACATATTTAATAAGTACCTACTATGTACTAGACACTGTGCCAGGTGTTGAGGATACATTTACAAGAGTGAGTTATTTCTGACCCTCAAGGAGTTAAGCTACAACAGGTTCAGAGATAGTAAATACAAGATAATAAAATAAAGTCATGGGGTGGGGGTGGGGATGGGGAACACTAACACTCCCAACTCATCTCACTGTTTGGCCTGCTTCACAACTTCAACAACATTATCCTCTGCTAGAATTTAAGTTCCCTGAGAGTTTACATTGAAAGTATGGATTTTTTTCTATTTGTATCCCCAGTACTTAACACAGTGCTGTGAGTAAAGAGAAAGATATGAATGTGAGAGATGTTGAACAGATAGGACCAAGAAAACTTGTTGATTGTGGTGAGGGAGAGTGAGCAGTTGAGGATAATTCATAGATTACAATCTTGGGTGATTGACTGGAAAAAGGGTGCTGCCCTCAACAGAAATAGGAAATAATAATAACCAGAATAGCAACTATATAGTGTTTTAAGGTTTGCAAACACTTTACAAATATTGTCTCATTTTATCCTCACAACAACCCTGGGAGATAGGTGTTATTAATATAATGTGTTCAGTTTTGGACATGTTGAGTTTTGAGATGTCTATAGGAAATCCAAGTTGAAATGTCTAGTAGGCAGATATAGGTGTGGGACTGGTGCTCAGAAGGGAGCTGAGGATTAGATTATGTAGATTTTGGAGTCATCTGCATGGATAAGATAGCCGAATCTATAGGAGATGAGATCACTTAGAGTATAGAGAGAGGGGAAAAGGGTCCAAGGCAGTTTTGAGTTATAACCACAGAGGGCATGAGGCACGGATAATGACACTGCAAAGAAGATGGACAAGGATCAGTCCTAAAGGTAGAAAGAGGACCATGACAGAGCAATGTCATGAAAACTCAGAGAGGAAAAAATCCGCAAGGACAAATACTGAAGAAAAGGTCACGAAGGATGAAGACTGAGAAAAGTCCATTGGTTTGGCAGAAAAGAGATCATCTGTGACCCTGAAGAGAATAGTTTCCATCAAGTTGTGGAAGCCAGACTGAATTTAGTGGCAGGGTAGAAAGTGGAGACAAGGACTATAGAGAGCTTCTTCTAGTTAAGCAATACAAAGGAAGAGAGACAAAGAGTGATAGCTCAAGGCAGCAGAGTCAAGTGAAGATTTTTTTTTTTTAAGAATGGGAGAGATATGGGCATGACTGAAGGCTGCAATAAAGGAGTCAGTAGATAAGAGGAAGTTGAAAATTGGGGGATGTTCAGAAGGACAAACTTTGAAATATGGGATAGAATGAGACCAAGGACATAAGTAGAGGGATTGGCATTGGCAAAGGCCATCTCATAAGCTGAGGCTAGAGCAAAGGAGCGAGGATCGTGTTGAGGTTTTTGGAAGTATGGAATTAGGGATGAGGAGATGTCAATGGACAGCCTCAGTTTTTTCAGCGAAGAATGAGGTGAGGTCCTCTGCTAAGAAGAAAGGGGGAAGTAGTGGTATAGGTGACTAGAGGAAGAAAAAAAACTTTAAACACTTACTAGTGAGGGGAAAAAAAGAATAAACATTTGAATAATTCCCAATATGTGCCAAGTACTGCACTACCCATTTTTTATTGTTATTGTTTTACAAATATGATCTCATTTGATTCTCACAATAACCTTGCAAGGTAGGTACTATTATTATCCCTATTTTACAGCTGAGGAAACTGAGGCACAGAGTTAAGTGATTTGCCCAGGGTCACATGGCTAACAAGTATCTGAGGATATATTAGAATTCAGGTCCTCCTGACTCCAGATCCAGCTCTCTATCCACTGAACCACTAGCTGCCTGGAATTTGAGATAGGGTCAGTCATGGAGTAGTAAAAGGACTGTCATGCAGTAATGAGAGCTCAGCTGAGTGTGAATTGCATAAATTTATAATATACCAGGTCAGTATAGTTTAACTTTCTCCAGCAACCTTTAGTAAGAGCAAAGAAGTCAGATGGTATTAGTAATCCATGGTTAGGGTTTGGAAAAAGATAAGCAGAGATAAGACAATGTGGCAAGGAATTCAAGTGTTAAAGACAGTATGAAGCTGAACTGGCTAACTAAAGAACTGGGATTCTGAATTGAGGAAAGTGAGGCTAGGGGAGGGTTAATGGCCTGGCAAAGCAGGGAGGGGTAGTTTCAAAGATGTACCTAATTCCCCAGTGTCACTTGGAGTCCTTCTATATGGGCTTCTTTGGTGTATTTCAAATCTACTTAACTGATTGCTTCATTGCCACTTAAGATGGATGGGATAGGGCGGTCATCTTTATGAAAGATCCATGGAGGTAAAGAAAACTTGGATTGAGTAATCAGGGAAAGCTTCAGGGAGAAAGATGTATTTTAGCTAAACACTGAAAGATGAGTAGGATTTCAATATATCAAGAAGGCTGGAGGGGAATGGGGGGAAGGTGAGTACATTCCAAGCATAGTGGATGTCATGAACAAAAATACAGGAAGGTAGGAAAGGGCAAGATGAATTCAGGAAATGATGAGAAGTCCAATTTAGTAGGATTATAGAGTATGTGAGGGAACTAAGTGTGAGCTGAAAGCTGGAGAAGTGGATTGGAACCAGATTGTTAAGTGCATTAAATGCTAGACTTGAAGGTGTGAATTGAAACTGTGAGAATGAATGTGGTCTCCAAAGGAAAACAGCAAAGAAAGAATTGTTCTTTGAGTGATACAGGGGTGAAGAAGAAGAAGAAGAAGAAGAATTATAATCATAATAACTAGGATTTATATAGTGCCTACTATATGCCAGGCACTGTGCACTTTACAAATATTATTTCATTTGATTCTCAGAACAATCCTGTGAAGTAGGAGTTATTATTATCCCCATTTTACAGTTGATGAAACTGCGATTAAATGGCTTGTTCAAGGCCACAGGGCTAATAAATATGTGAGGTTAGATTTGAACTCTGGGTTTTTCTTGACTCTAAGCTTAGCTCTCTGTCTACTGTGCTGCAGGAAGGGCAACTAGTGAGAGAGACAAATAATGGGGAGGGGCAATGCAATGAGGAGAGCCAATGGAGAAAAAATTTCAAGAACAAGGACTAATGAATGCTAACAAATACAACAGAGATACTGAAGTAGATTAAAATGGCTAAGGATAGAGTCTTGGAGGTTTTACAAAGAAGTTTCTATGACATTAAAGTGCACTCTAATGCATTTTAAAAGAAGTGAGTGGTGAAGAAACAGGGGCAGGAAGTATAGATGACTTATTCAACAAATTTAACTATGAAAGGAAGGACAGAAATTGAAAGTATTTGAAAGGGGCAACATAATTAAAGTTAAAGAGTTAAAATTTTAGAACTGAAAATGATCCTGGAGATAATGTAATCCAGCTTCTTTATTTTACAGTTGAATAACCCAATCCCAGAGAGGTTTGTTAATGATGGAACCAGGAATAGAACTCAGGTCCCCTGAATCCAGTCCAGAGCTCTTTCTACTTAACAATATTACTAATTTGAACATGGTTAAAAGCAGAAGAAAAGGAGCCAGTAAGGAGGGACTGAATAAAAACATTAGAGAGGAGATAAATATGGGATCAAGATTCCTTCAAACATAAGAGAGGACAGATAGGATCTAATGCAAAGGTAACTTGTGAGAGGAAGACCATAAGCTCTTCTTCAGATAATGGAGGGGAAGTAGGAGAGTATGGATTTAGGGATGAAGAGATAGGTTGAGGTGGAAAGAGGGAGGAAAAATTACACTAAACATAATCTCCTCCCCCAAAAAATCTATGGATGAAGATGCCCTTCCTTGATATGTATGCTTATTTTAACACTACATTACTGCATATTACTTGCTGATATTGTTGAATTTTCTTCCCTATTTCCTGCCTCTGTATATAAATCTAATATAATTCCTTTTGTTTTTCTATGCTGTCTAAAGGTTTTCCAGTTAATGTCACCTTTCCAGTATAAGGAGTGATAGAACTAGGATCTATGATTTCAATAGATTAGGGAATTACCAGAGGAGGGAACTCCCATTAGCAATACAATCTCTAACTTCTACATTTTATCCATCTTATCCATTTTATCTATCTTATTTTTTACATTTGTATATGATCTCGATATATGCATAATAGCTAACATTTATATAATATTACAAGGATTACAAAGCACTTTATATATGTTAATTCATTTAATTCTAAGCACTCTGTGTGGTAAGTGCTATTATTATCTTCATTTTACAGATGAGGAAACTGAGGCATTAAGTGATTTGCTCATGGTCATACATGGCACAAATGTCTGAGGGAGGATTAGAACTCAGTTCTTGTATTCTATCCATTCTGTCACCTCAGCATATCAATATGAATTACAGCAGCATAGTGGATAGTGTTTGCATTGGAATCAGAAAGACCTGAATTCAAATACCACTCTAGACAATTATCTCTATTATCCTAATCAAGTCACAATCTCCAAACAATTCCCTATTACTTTATCTACTAAATCACAAATGGGTTGCTATTTCCTGCAGTGGCAGGGAGTTCTAATGCTCGGAATGGCTCCCACTGA
>NW_020954672.1:3477914-3480832 GCF_900497805.2 Vombatus ursinus
GTGTGTGTGTGTGTGTGTGTGTGTGTGTGTGTGTGTGTGTGTGTGTGAATGTGTCTGTGTCTGTGTCCATGTAAGGTATTGCCTTCCTGTATATGGACATTTTGGTTACTCAAAGGGGCAGAAAAAGCTCATTTGTATAAGGAAAACTGATCAATTGTAAAGAAATTGATAAAGTGGAGGCAGCTAGGTGGTGCAGAGGATAGATCCGGTGGCCCTGGAGTCAGGAGGACCTGAGTTCAAATTCGGCCTCAGACCAAACACTAGACTAGCTGTGTGACTGTGGGCAAGTCACTTAATCCCATTGCCCAGCACCGCCCCCCCCAAAAAAGAAATTGATAAAATGTGGACAAGACACAAATTGTTTTGAGAACCAGATAAAGAGCTGCTTCGAAGAGGAATGTACTGAGAGAGCCTGTTTGAAGGGGAAGCCATAACTGCATCAATGATGGCTGAAGGGATTGTGGTCCATCAGTTCGTTTGCATGTGACTGCTTTTAGACTTTTTAAATTTATAACTGAGAAACTGTAAATCAAATAACTTGTTTGGGGACTATGGGAAGATTATTTAAAAAGTGACAGAAAGGTGGATTTCTTGGTTTACCTTATAAGGTAAAGATGAGTTATGAGGCAATGGAAGATTATAGGAAGCCAGAGAAGGCTTCCTAGGCTAAAGTATGGGAATGAGCCCAAAAAAAGGGGGCATTACAAGAAGCCAAGGATAGAAGATATAAAAGATTACTAGAGAAACTGCTTCCAGCTGTTTTTGGAGGGAGCCTGCTGAAATAACTCTTTATTAGGCATTGCTAATGTAATTGCCCGTTATATGGAAGGCAAAATCCAACTGCTGAGATGTCTTGCCTATTGCTCTCTAGTACTATCTAGAGCCTGAGTGAGGAAAATGTCTACAGGGTGCCTGGCTGCTCTTCATGACTCTACTGTATGAGGGAGAAATATTAAGGGGAAAGATAGGTTTTGCACCTGTTTTGCTGTAAGCTATACTTATCAGAAAGGTTTGGCTTTGCTAGAGGCTAAGTGGAGAAAGCAGAATCTTGTGGACTGAAGATCTAGTTGGGCTTGTCTGCATTGCCCAGGAAGTCAACTTGGCTTAAAGGAATTGCTTGTTACTAAACAAGTTCAATATTGATATATCTTTTTATTTAAAAAAGTGTTAACACTTTCTCAGCACTCCTGATAAGGGAGGCTGTGAGCTAAAAAATGAAATTGTCAACTGTTTTCATCAGCTTGAGAGCAAAAGAAGAGTTTCTTTGCTTAGAAAGCAGTGAGGATCAGAAGGGTAGCAACTTTAGAAATGGTTTTGTGTGGCACAGATGGTTCCTGAAGGAATCAAAGAGAGAAAAAGCTGAAGTTCAGAGGTATGGGTTGTCCCAGGTATAAGTTTCCTTATTCACGTGTCCCCCTCCTAGGTTTCTAAGTGTATGCTCACTTCTCCCACAGAACCTACACACATTGGTGGGACAGTTTAAACCAAGCTTATGAGTAGGCTGTGATGTTTTGATTCCTCTTGTTTTTTTGTCTTCTGGGTAACCATAAGATCTATTATTGCTTTTGTCTTCAGTTGAATGAATATTATAATTAAACATTATTGATGTTTTTGCCTTACAGTTTAGTAAATGTTTTGTTTGAGTCAACGGAGTCACTGTTATTGATACTGTATAAACAGGAAGCACACTAATACGAGCTCAGGAGCTAAAGTGTCAGGCACAGGAGTGAATTCCCCACCCTCCCCAACACACACAATTTAGTCACACTCACAGGGCCATTTTGAGGAAGGGTCAGCCACCCCCTCTCCCCATTCTGTGAAAATACCATAGACCTGCTAATACTAGGTCAGATTAGGGTCCATGAGCTAGCAGAGAGAGAGTGAAAAGCAAAGCAAAGCAAAGGGTCTATGCATATCACATCCGACAGAGATACTGCCTGCAGAGGTGAACCAGTGCATATGCTTAGGATATGTGTGCGTGCGCACACGCGTGTGTGTGTGTGTGTGTATGTGTGTGTACACACACACACATATTTACGTATGAAGAAGTAGGCAATATAGTGGATAGAACACTAGACCTGGAGTCAAGAAGACTTGAGTTTAAAGCCTGCCTCAGAAACTCATTGTGTAAATCTCATCAGGTCACTTAACCTCTCCCATCCTCAATTTTCTCATCTGTAAAATGGAGATAATAACACCGACCTCCCTCGGTTGTTGTGAGGATAAAATGAGATAATGTATGTAAAGCTCCTTGCAAACCTTAGTTCAGTTGTTTTTCAGTCACGTCTAACGGGACTGTGACTCCATCTGGGGTTTTCTTGGCAAAGATACTAACCAGAACCGTCTGCCACATCCTTCTCCAACTCATTTACAGATGAGGAACTGAGGCAAACAGAGTTAAGTGACTTGCCCAGGGTCACACAACTAGAAAGTGTCCGAGGCCAAATTTGATCTCAGGAAGATGTCTTCCTACCTCCAGGCCTGGCACTCTATCCACTGCGCCACCTAGTTGCTGTTATTATTGTATGCACATATATGTACATGCAGGATGTGTGTGTATATAATTGATGATATATATGGCTTGTGTGTAGGTATAGCTTTTGTAGCATAGTCAAATCACCCACACTATACCACCCATGGAGTGTTCAATAAGATAATGGTAAGGCTAGTTATTGAGACAAAGTCTGGATTCCTGAGTTAAAATTTAAAATGTTAATTTCTACACTTACTGATTTTATAAGTTAAGGCCAATAGTTGTCTTACATGACATAATCTGTTTTAAGAAAAAAGAGTAGGGGGCAGCTAGGTGGTGCAGTGGATAGAGCACTGGCCCTGAACTCAGGAGGACCTAAGTTCAAATCCAGCCTCAGACCAAACACTCTAGCTGTGTGACCTTGGGTAAGTCACTTAACCCGGAC
>NW_020954672.1:3480863-3482661 GCF_900497805.2 Vombatus ursinus
TGCCTCACTAAAAAAAGAAAAAAAAAGTGAATTATGAAAACTTATCACCCTGAAGTCATATATTTGGCTTTAACTGAGATGCTATGGAAAAGTTTCCTTCCACTATAATACCTTATATTTGCACAGCATTTTAACTTTTCAAGACACTTCTACATAAATTGTCCCACTAGATACTAACAACAACCCTGTTAAGTAGGTGAGGCAGATATTATTTTTCCCCTTTTATAAATGAGGAAACTGAGATTAAGTTCCAAGCTAGCAAAACTAAGAAATGGCAGTCAGGACTATAGGTCTTCTGACTCCTAGTCCAATTCTCTTTCCAATCTATGAACTTTGCATAGCTCCAGCCCCTAAGTATGGATGCTATTTTTTTTTAATCTGGACCTGTGATTAAATCAGTGTAGGGAGCCCCCTATGTGAAGACTCCCTTCACTGATGTAGGTCAGTATATATTTTTCAATATTTTATTTTTATATTTTCTCATAAATACTATTTTAGATAAAGAGAAAAACAAAATTCACCTTTTTCAGGTGGTTCAGGATGTGACTGCCCCTAACCTTAACCATCCTTTTTCAGCAGTCACGTTTAGTATTAGAACTAAATATATCACACTCTTGGCAGCTCTCTCACTTTTTTCCCCATTTTGAGTCTGCATTTTCTGCATGAATGATTTCACCTCCAAACTATGAAAAATAAAAGTTTTCAAGCCATGATAATATATCTCAGCTCCTTTGGAAATTCAGGGTCAAATTGGCAATGGACTTTCTTAAATGTGCTGAGAACATTTATACCTCAAACCTTATTAAAACAGGCAAATAGGCATTTGAGTCTACAGACTTTTTTGAGCTCCTGCTGCTGCACCATTTACAGGTGCAAAATGACTCAACAGATTACATTAAGACAGCTCAAAGGGCATTTTCTGTCAGAAGGGAGATGCTAACATCACAAGCAGATGATCAAATATTACTGTAAAATACTTTCTACAGTGTACATATGCTTAAAAATGATTTTTCTTCTGCTTCTTTCTATCCTCAGCGCTTAGCACAGTGCCTGGCACGTAGTAAGCCCTTAATAAATGTTTTCTGGATTTAAATCATTGAAAAAAGTATACTCATTCATATTTGGAATTAGGAAAAAGACATAAAGAAAACCTGGGAAACAAGGAATAGATTGGGAGGATGGGGCGGGGAGAGAAAGAACTGCAACATGTATTAAAAAACCAGCCTTTTTTTTTTTGGAGCATACTTAACCATAATACGATACTAAACTCACTGCAGTTCAAGACTATCTTCTCCTTACCACCACCCCTCCACGCCAAAAAAAAAAAAAAATCAGGATTTGCAAAAAATACAGTAATTCAGGATTCACTTAAATTCTGGTTTGAGATTATTCTACCGAAGGGCTTTTTTTTGGTTTATTGGAGGAACTACAAGCCTGGCTCCTGACACGTCGCGCCTGGTGCCACAGTCCCTGGGGGGACCACTGTAAACGTCGGATGATTAAAGATTAGTCCAGTTTGACAAGGGGGAGCTCAGCGTCGCCGCCGGCACCGGGAGGGACGGAAGGTCGGGCCAACACGGACGCAGAGACTGCGGGCAGGACGGCCGTAGGTGTGGGTCAGCGGGCCGCTCGTCTAGGTCAGGACGCTACGAAAAACCTCCTTCCCAGCGCCCGCCGCAAGGCACTCGGGCCCCGCTCGCGCTCCCGCAGTGTTCCACGGCGTGTGCTGGGTAAGGCTGCGCGCGCACACGAACCCAGGAGCGCGCCGGGTGCGCGAGGTAAAGGAAGGGGAATGGCC
>NW_020954672.1:3482692-3535048 GCF_900497805.2 Vombatus ursinus
CCGCCGCCGCCGCCGCCGCCGCCGCCGCCGCCGCCGGCTCGTGTACCTAGGCGCGCACGCGGGAAAGCCCCTCCCTTTGTCTCCCGCTGGTTGGCAGTTAGGTAGCTGGGGGGGCGGGGGAGGGAAAGGAGGGAGGCAGAAAGGAACTCAATTGGCTGCGATTCACAGTCACTCAACGGGCCAGGGAGGGGAGGGGGCCTCTTCAGGGAGGCATGCGACAGCGATGGCTTTTTCATGGCCGCCCGGCGCCATCTTGAATCGGAGTGTTTGTTTACGCGCTTATGATCTCTGTAGCTCCCCAGACAAAAGGGGTGGGGGTGATGGTTGGAGAATACCATTAATAAATCCTGGAGGAATGCAGTGAGGCAATTTGGGTCCCTGTACGGATGCGATCGCACAGCTCTGTGATCATTCCCTAACAAAGAGGCGAGCCTCCCTCAGAGGACAAAGAGCTCTCTGGGCACCGTGGGCACCCCGAGACGGAATGAGCTCGGCCTCGATCAGGGAAGCCTTCGGGGGAGGCCCCGGCGGAAGAGTCCAGTTGTCTGGAAGGACGGGGCCAGCCCCCTCACGAGTCAAAGGACAGGGTGCAAGTGCCCAGCTGTGCAGAGCCCTCCTTTCTTACATCTCCCATCTGCCAAGCCAAGGCAAAGCTAATGTCTGACCTGGGTTTAATTTGGTGACCTGACGTGCCATGCTGAGATGAGGGACAGAAGGAATTAAGACACGTGTAACCAAGCCCTTTAATTCCCACTACAAACGGGATCCCAAGAATCACGGCAGAGTGGGTCTCTAAGACATTCAGGCCCAAGCTAGTGCACTGATCTGCTTTTCAAATACTATTTAGGGATGCATGTGATGGGGTCAATGTCAAGAAAACATTTTTAAAAATGCTGATATGTGCCTGGGAGAATATGGGAAAATGAAGTTTGGTAAAGTCATACAGGTCAGATTCCATCATAAATTCCTGGGGCTTGTCCAGATTCTCAAGGGTTCTCCTGGAATCTAGTTGTATTAAATATTAATGAGGCCGTTAGTAGAGGCTTGGAAATCTTTCTCATTGTGATGAGATCTGATCTGTATATCTGCTTCTGCCTACCGGCTTTTCTGCAATTGTGACATTCACAGTATCTCCTCTCAGGCTTGTGAATTCTCCAACTTAGGAGGTGTTCTTACAGCTCTACCCTCTGGACCCTAAGAGCAAGGGCAGTTTTTTGCTTAAAAATGCTTATTCCTTCTTTTCTAACAGAGTGATGTGGATAGGGCTCTCGTGATACCTAGAAGGCTGTGTACATTTTCCATCTTAGCAATATAACTCTATGATTTGCCAGTCCCTCCCTCCCAAATTCACATATTTCTCTGGGAATATTCAACATAGGAAGAATTTTCATTCCAAAAATGTGACACCATAACTAAAATACACTTCTCACCCCTCCCATTATGTTGCCTTTGGTTCTTCCTTCCATCCAAATGAGAATTTTTTGAGAATTGGGCTTGCCTGGATTATTTTCCTGAAACTTTGCCAACTGCAGAGCCTTTCGAACTAAATTCCAATCTATAAACGACCATTTCGTCAAATCACCCAGAGAGTACTTCCGTTCATAACACACCAACCAAACCACACATAAAGGCCAAAATATGCACAGCTGTACATTTCAAAACAAGAAATGATAAAAGGAAAAACTTAAGGCATAACAGTTCCTTAAAGAAGGTTTTGAACCACAGATTCGACTGCTTGATTACTACCACTGAATCATTGGTTACCTTCCCTTTCCCCCAATTATTTACTCACTAATCAGACCCCTTAGAAAACTGAAAGAAAAGACATAACATTCACATGAAAACAACTCATTAAGTTCCAGTTCATAGAAGGGTCTGTGTATACATAACATAGATTTTCTTGGCTATACTTGCCTACTGAAATCCTGTTATGGTTACACTTGGGATCACAAAATGGACAACCATGTATCCCTAAAGCCAATCTGTATACATAAAACCAAAAGGTGGACACTTCTGAAAATAAAACATTCTCTATGTAGCACATATACACAGACTGAACATATATACATACAAGAACACATAACCTCAAATATTCTTGCTACAAGAAAACACAGAGAAACAAATGTCTTAAAGAAAACACAAATGCAGCACTCCCATTCTAAGAAGCAGAGCACCTCATCTTTTCCCAAGGGATAAAGGAAGGGTACCTCAATTATGATATAAAAATATCCCAGTATTTTTAACCTGTTGGCCTTGGAGAATTGCCACTTAATTTTGCTGCAAGGGGACTGGAGAGTGTATAAGATGCACACCAAACAGCTTTGGAAATTAGGGAATCTCACATCTCTGCATTTTACTTCACCTGGGATGGAAATTGAGATAATTTTCAGTAGACTATATATATGTACATATGTAATATATACATATATACATACACTTTTACTGAATTTTTTTCTTCCCTTCAACCAGGAAAAAAAAAATTCTCAACCCTAAGGTGTGATAGTTTAAGAGGAAAAAATGCCTCCAAATTTGACTGCAAATAGTTGTACATGGTAGTCCTGCTTCTCTCAACTTACTGGTATATTTAAAACCTTCACCAGGAAAGAAAAGAAAGAACAAGAGAGAGGAAAAGAGAGAAAGAAAGAGAAATGGGGAAAACAGCAAATTCCCCCTAACAACAATTTCCTCACCCCAGCATTGCCAAAACTTTCTATGTTTTTTTCTTTTAATTTTGAATACACACACACAAGATTAAAGAGGGAAAAAAATGGAAAAAGGATACCCGAAGGTCGTATGGCTCTTTGTATTCGTGTGTGTGCAAAAAGGAGGACTCGCTGAGTCCAGAGCCAGCAAGCCCCGCCTCACTCCACCCCCTCTGCAGAGCCCCGATTGGATGGCGGGGTGGTGAGCTGGGGATCTCAGCCAGCGAGCACACGCACCAGCCGGGAGGTGCATTCCTGAAGAGGGCTCCTTTAGGGGCCATCTCAGCCAGCGTGCTGGCTGGCCCTGCCACCTCCTGCACCACTCATCTCTACTCTCTGGACCCTGATATCCACCCCTACCCTCCTAAATCCATTCCTTTTTCCCCTTCACATCTCTCATCTTAAAAAACAAAAAAAAAACAAAAAAACTTCTCTGTTTTTCTTCATCAGAAGTAACTAGGCCTCAGTCACAAACTAATCAACTCTCAAAACCGGCTAAGTTGGTTGACTAGTTAAATAGAGCTATGACCAGGTATTGAGTAGGAAGACCTGGTGTATGTTTACATCCATTAATGATTTGATTGCATGCCCTTGAGTGACCTCTATGCCATAACATTTTAAATTACAAAATGGAAATAACCCACTTGATCCTATTTCTTATCTAGGCAATGTAGCGAAATTCTCAGATGCACCAGAGAGAAGAGTGAACATAAACTTTTCTCACAATCTTTGCTCTTAGAGAACTTATAATGGCTGTATTGCCTACCATATCAAGTGCAAATGCAAGTTCTTCAATAATTTGACTTGATCCTACCTATCCAGTCTGATTTCCTAATACAGGCATACCTCGGAGATACTGCAGGTTTGGTTCCAGACTGAAGGTTCAGTTCCATAATAAAACAAATATTGCAATAAATCAAGTCACAAAAATTTTTTTGTTTCCCAGTGCATATAAAAGTTATATTTACACTACACTGTAGTCTCCTAAGTGTGCAATAGTATTCTGTCTAAAAAAATACATACCTTAATTTAAAAAATACTTTATTGCTAAAAGATACTAATCATCATCTGAGCCTTCAGGGACTCAACTTTTTGCTGATAGAGGGTCTTGCCTCAGTGTTAATGACTGCTAAGTGATCGGAGTGGTGATAGCTAAAGGTTGGGGTGGCTGTGGCAATTTCTTAAAATAAGACAACCATGAAATTTGCCACATGAGTTGACTCTTCCTTTCACTTGAACTCCAGAGGCCATTGTAGGTTTATTAATTGGCCTAATTTCAATATTGTTGTATCTCAGGGAATAAGGAGGCCTAAGGAGAAGGAGAGAAACAGGAAAACAGCAGTTGGTGGAACAATCTGAACACACACATTTATCAATTAAGTTCACTGTCTTATATGAGCACAGTTTGTGGTGCCCCAAAACAATTACAATAGTAACACCAAAGATCACTGATCATAGATCACCATAACAGTATAATAATGATGAAAAAGTTTGCAATATTGTGAGAATTACCAAAATGTGACACACAGACATGATATGAGCACATGCTGTAGGAAAAATGGCACCAATAGACTTGCTCAATGAAGGGTTGCCACAAACCTTCAATTCATAAAAAAAAAATGAAATATCTGTGAAGCTCAATAGAGTAAGCCCAATAAAACAAGGCATGCCTTTATACTTTAATTCAGGGAGGATGGTCTCATTGTCTCCACAATTTATTGTATATGCCTCCATAGAAGATTCTTCCTCTATTCTGCCACTTATCTAAATCCTACTTATGCTTTGAGTCTAGTTCATATCTTAGGTTCTCCAGCTACTCCAACCCATACTGAGCTATTCCTTCTCTGAACTTATATTACACATACTCTGTACTATAATTTATCCCTTGATTTTATTCTGATTATTTCATGTATGTCAGTTCTGTTTTTCTCAACACATATTTATTTGATTTAATTCTTTTTTTCATTCTCCCAAAATTCCTAACATAATACTGGGCACATATAGTAAAGCGATCATAAATCCCTGTTGATTAAATAATTGCTTTCTTAGTCAAGTCCCAAACTATGTCTAAAAGCCCTGAGGTATACGAAGGAAGAAAGCAAACTTCATCTTTCTATATTAGTATCTAGTCCAGATATGTAGATTCTTATAGACTTTCTTATATTATGAAATGTCAAGGAAACCCAGAAAAATCTATCCATCCTGCTCAATTAGAACTAGCTGAGTATATTGCTTTTATTGTTTTTTTTATGTGACAGAACCCTAGTCCATGTTAAAAATCTATACATCCTACTTTTTACCTGAAACTTAAGTGGCATTTGTATTTTCTCTATTTCTAAAATTTGTAGGCTTGCTGTAATTTTTTTTCTGCATGATTTAGAATTTTTTAAAATCCCAAAGCACATCTGTCCATGAATTGTGATATGTTATGTATGCTTACTTAGTTAATAGCAATTAATAGTATATATCAAAATATCAGAGCTCCTAAAACTTAAGTGGGAAATTATAAAGAAATATTAAGGCAAAAGGAGAAAAAGAAAGATAGAAATTAAAATCAGTTACACCTTGCTGTGCTGTTCGCTTGTCCTTTTTCTTGTTATGAGTTCACACACCATATACTAAGAAAAGCTTTGTCTTCGCTCTGGTGACTAGGAGAGAGAACGCCTGTAAGTCCCATTTCAAGGATCCTTGGGATGTAATTTAATTATAGTCCCATGACAGCAGAAGTCACAGTTTAAGTTTGCAAAGCTATTTCTTTTCCAAGTTTTTTCCTCCTTTGAAACCTCAGAGTTGGACAGAACCCAAGGGGAATCTTTGGTGGAAAGTTTGAGCAATGATCTTTTGTCCTATAAGATAATGAGAATATCACAGAAAACACTTATTCCACTTTTAAAAATTACTGGATTTCTGTTTCAAAAGGCCTGAGATTTCAAATATTAGGCTCCACAGATGATTTCTTGAGTAAGGAAAAGCTGCTTAGTTGATTTTGAATAAACTAGGTTTATTCATTTTAAACTGCTTCTGTTCAGTACAATCCCAAAGGACTTTCCTTTACAGTGAAATGTAACTTACTTAGATTAAGACTAGCTCTGACAGTCATTCAATAGCAAACATTGAGAGCATTTTTGAACTTTTAGTGGAGGGGAATCCCAGAGCCTGCCGAGATTCTGCCTCACAGACTTGGGAGAGAAAATCAGATAAGAGAATTGAGATTTGGAGAGATGGGAAGGGTCAGAGAGTAGTGTTCTTGTGAAGGGTATTGCAGGAAAGAGAGAAAATGACAGGTTTCTAAGGAAAGAAGAAAGGAAGATAAGAAAGGCTATCTACTGAGGAAAAGTTGATAAAAACTCAAATTTCAGTAGGAGACTAAGTTAAATAAAATTAAGAACTTCTGACATTAAAGAGCAGTTAAATTCTAATAGCATCCAATGAGGAGTTGGGAGATCTTGAATGTTTTAAAGAATAGGAAAGATATCTATCTATTCTAGGTTTAAATAAAGTCTTTCCTGGAAGCAAGGGATGGATTTAAGCTTCATGGGCTATATCTTATCTAAATTTTGTATATTCTCCATCACCTACTACAGTGTTTTGAACACCATGTACGCTTAATAAATGTTTGTTCCATGAATGGACTGAATTGAACTCAAGGCAAGCCACTTTCAGTGTCCCAAACAATTCTCAAAGGGTATGTAGGTGGCAGAAAAGGTGCCTATCTGCATTGGCAGAAGTTCCAGGAGGAACTAAACCAAAAAGTCAATTATTCCATTACATTCATGGGAGAGAGGCAAGTGTTGGTATTTTCAAATAGAGAAGGAAACTGAAGCACAGAGAAAGGAGCAGCTTGTCAAAGATTAGATAGTGTGGGGCTCAGGATGTAGATCCTTTGCTTTCACCATTAAGTATTAATCTCTCCTCCACATGAGGGAGAATCCAGATTCCCAATCTCCTAGTTTGTCCATCAACCAGGCCCTCTCTTCATGAATCTGTAAGAAAAAGCATTCCCACAGAGCTACACTCTTTAGAGATCAGTGCTCCAGGAGCTAACTTATACTTCGTATGAGAACAAGCTTGCTCCTTAAACAGCAACTGTTCAAGAGATCCGCTGATAGCAGAACAGTAGTAAGAGCAGAAATCCCCTTAGCAGAGGCCTCAGAATCAGATGGGCAGATGGGGGAGGGGGGATGTGGAGTATGTGGTATAATGTGTGTGTGTGTGTGTAATACTCACTCCTGGTTTTGTGACACCATTATGTCTTCAGTGATCAACAGGTATGTAGTAACATTCCCCCCAAACTTTCACAAAATTAATTTTAATTTTTTTTGAAGCATGTTCCACAACACTTTTAGGAAAGAAAGAAGTGTCATGAAATCATATAGTGATAGGGGATTGCTCCAAGAAGGCTGAGAATCCTTATTAGAATTTTTAAAGTATATACATACCTTGCCAAGAAAACCCCAAATGGAATCATGAAGAGTTGGACATGACTGAAAAATGAAAATATGTACCTCTACCATTGTGAAGGCATTGTGGGGGATAGAAAGCATTTATTGAAGCCCCTACTATATGCCAGGGACCATGCTAAATGCTTTACAAGTATTACCTCATTTGATGGAGAAAAAGAAGATTTAATCCCTGTCTTTGAGGTGTTTATTATGGGGCTGGAGGGACAAGGCAGGCACATGTAGAATCAAAAGTAATCAATGGGCCCTTTCCGATGCTGTAGCAATACCACAGTAAAATAAGGTAAGAATTTGGAATATAGTTGTCGCTTAGCAAAGGAACTGGGGATTGGTTGGCTCAAAGTCTGGCCCCCATATGTGGATGTTTTCCCCGTTGAAAAGTGCTTGCAAATTTAGAGTGATGCTTAATCTGTGTTGCTGGGTGTAAATGCTTCACTGCCTTCTTTTCCTAAAAAGAAAATATGTATGTAGCCTCAAGACCCGAGGGAGACTGGGTGATTACCAGCCCTCCTACACAACCCCAGTGTTTGGAGCAGTGTGATGATCAGATACTTGATGCCAGTACATAAGAGATAAGATGCATGTATCATGTGATAGTTGGGGGGCATGGAGGAGCTTGGAATTCTCCAAGGTCCACTGGGTAGTGACACAACTCGGGTAGGGCAGAAAAACCAGCCATAGTAGAGCACAGAAATATACTCCCCTAATTAACATCTTTCTCTTTTAGCTTTCACACATTCACTATTTGTGTTGTGTCTTAAGCACACCAATAATTCTCATTTTTCCTGTCCTGATGTGGCATACTCCCATCACAACACCCTATCTCCAATACTCTGACTTACACATTACCCCTCTACCACCATTCCATCACCTCCGTGACATACTACATTTGGGAAAGATGGGAGTGGCAATATCACCCAGGAGGCAAGGGTGTACTTGTCAATTCTTTGTCCCCATGTCCACGAAAAAATAAGCTAGTAGGTCTAAAACTGTGAAAGTATTGGATAGACGATGCTGTTTCTTACACAACATGGAAGAGACTGCCACATACTTAATTCTGCAGATCACAGTAGGATTAGGAAAATCCCTATGGGAGAGCTCAAATCTTTCTAGTCTTGGAAAATTTTGTACAGAGAGTGTAGACAGAAAAGCATTCTTAGGAATGTTAGCCACTCCAATGGTGTGGGGACAGCACAGAGGGAGGCACAAAATTATCAGGTATAGCTGGAAAAACGATCTCTCTCAGGGGGAACATGTTTCACTCTACATTAGTTTCTGGTTGCTTCCTTCCTGCCTATTTCAGTGTCTACTGTCCTTCTCAGTCTCCTTTTCCTCTTGCTGTGTCCATCAATGTCTTCATCCATCTTTCTGTCTCTTCCATCTTCACCTCTCTCTCTCTCCACTCGGCTCAGTCACAGACTAGATCTCACCATCCCTGTCTGGTTTTTCCTATTTCATTCTCCCCTTCTGTATCTCTCTTTTCTCGTCATTTCTCTCAAGGTCTCTCTGTTGCTTGATCTCTCCTACTCCATCTGTTTCCCTTCTTTTATATCTGCTTTTCAGGTGCCCCACAGCTGGCAATAACCTTTTCTGGTTACAGAGACCATAAACTGCACTTGCTTTATTGATTGAGTGGTTTTTATTTAAATTCTGCAGAGGAAAGAAAAGGGAATTTTACAAAATTAGAGAGATCTTGAAAGAATACAAAAAGAAAGGGCGAGAGAAGGGAAACGTTCAAGGAGAACCAATGAAAAGAAAGACAAGATGGACCATGATAATGTTTCCTATTAAAGTGGGGCAAGTCTTCAATGATGTTTACAATTCAACTGAATTACAAAGGGTTAAGCACCAATTTTTGTTTGGCACTTAACTTGGCAGGGCAGAAGCTTCAGGGAGAAACAAGCTGGGTTAAATAAATCCAAGAAGCTGACATAGCTGGAATTTCTTCTGCTTGACCCACTAACAACTGCAAACAGGACATTTTAGAAATGGCTCTCACTGAAATGCTTCAAGGAGGCATAGCCCCAGGATCTGAGAGCTTGGCTCTGAGGCCAACATTAGCGAGAAGAGAGAGGGATGTAGCGATGTGGACAGACCAATCTGACTGGGTGGGGGAGGGGAGAAAGGGTCCTGAACCTGGCAGGAGGGTTTAGGCGGTCGCTGATCCAGCACAGATCTGACTGCTGTGTTTGCTCCCTCCTCCTGCCCTCTATAATTAAACCTTTCCCATCACAATCCCTGCTTCCTGAGGGGAAACTAGATAAAAGGGAAAAAAAAGCAGCAGAGATGCTTCGTTGTAATATTTGTGGGTTGGGGAAAGAGATAAAGAACTTAACGTCTTTTGTTGATAACTGCTGTTTAGTCACAGAATTCTTAATCACAGCTGTACTCCTGAAAAAGGACAGTCAGTCATTCACTCCACCCCCAACTCCCACCCTCCACCATTCCATGAAAATAATTCCTCTAGCTTTCTCAGGCTGTGACCCCACTTTCTCTCTATCCCTCCTCTTGGTCCTCCACTTTACTAGGTCCTGTGGAATCCTTAGCCTTAAATAAATCACTTGTTTTTTGGTGTTTTTTTAAATTCTCCCTCAAACAGGGTGACCTTCCATCACCCAAATGGTTTTGACAGGTTTCTCTTTGCTAGCTGAGAAGAATATCAAGACACTGCCCTCCTAGTTTTGCCCAAAGAAGGAATACTCAGTGAATACTTTGCTTCTGTCCTTGTTTTAACTGTATTGGTCCCATCCCCACCTTCTGAACTTCCTACAAATAACCTGTGGTGTTGCTCTGTTCCTTATGGCCCTTGATGCTAGGCCTAAACTGGTATAGATGGTTGCACTATTTAGCCCCTTCTGCCTTCTTTCTCTTCCCTAGCCTTTCCTCCAAGGGACAGGAGGTTGAAGAACTTCCAGGCTCATTCTGCTCTCTGCCTAATGAGACTGGCCCCATTATGTGCCCTGAAGAGCTAAGGTTTGGTGTTACTGAACCAGTGGAGAGAGGGAAAGTTGTCAGTTGTCATTTGATGAGCCCGCTCGCTTTGCCGCCTGGGAACGGCAGTGAGAAATTAATCTTCCAGCTATTTAAGGCAATTTCCTTTCCATCATCCTTTGTCAAGAGGGCTTCACTGGGAAATAGATCTGATGGGACTCCCTGAACTGGTACATTCCATCCAACAGCATTACTCAAGTGCTGAGCAGCATCCATCACCCGCATGCAAACTGAGACACAGGACATTGCTGCCAGAGATGACTCTTCCCAAGTACATAGCTGCAGAGCAAAGTTAGTTATCATTGTGCCAATATATAGGCGCATATGAAGATGCCTCTGTGTTTTCCACTGCTCCTTTCCTTTTAGATTCCCTACTACACCTCTACCTATAGAAGTTTACCCCTTTCACTACAAATATGGAATGGAGAGAAACAAGGACATTACAGAATAGAATATAGGATTTCAGATTATGGGTTTTCTAGTCTCAAAAATGCCAAGATTTTATGGTGCCAGATTATGCAATAGGCATGTGCCCCCTAGAGTATTCCATTGAAACACAGGGATTAATCTAGATCCCTCTCCAGCTGTAGAGTTTCCCTTGGTTAGCCTGAGGGGAGAGGGGACAGGCACAGTCAGGTTGCATCTGTACAGTATTCACAAGAGCTAGGACTTGGGAAAAACAGAAGGTACTCCTCCATTTCTTTGTTGCCCATCAAATATTTCAGATAATTTAAAAATCTTACAATGTAAATTAAAACTTAAAAAAAAACCTTGTAAAATAAAATGAACTTGCATTCTATTTAAAAAAGTCTTACAATTAAAAAAATATCAGTATACCATGGTGCTGGTGTTTTTCTTTAAAAATGAGAATGAGGAAAGGCCCCCTAAACTCTTGGTGCCTAGAGGTGTCACAGGATCCCTTGCAGAGATCCCCCACTAAGAACAGAATAGATACAAGCAGAAAGCTCTTTGGGACCCAGAAGACCCTTGATTTTTTCTATTCATCTCCAGACCAAAATATCTGAGGAGACCTTACTGATTTTCAGCATTCCTCTTCCCAGGCCTAGGGGAAGAATATTTTCTTCTTTACCCTTTCTACCAGCGGCCAGGCATAATCCTACCCTTACCACTCCCAAAGGAAGAAGATGAATGGAAATGTGCCTCGAGCCATAGCCAATAATTTGCCGTTTCTCCATGCCCACAGAACCCCGGGACACGATTCCTGCCAAGAGTAGCTGTAGACTTACTCTAGACCCATCCTAGCAGTTCCCCTGCTGCTAGGGGTTCCTCAGGCACTTTTCATCAAGATGAATCTCCTTAGCACCAGTCGTTTGTTTTCCAAACTCACTTCAGCGGATCTCACTAATTCCCAATTTCCTTGCATTTGACAAATGCAATTAACAAGCCTGGATCAGTTCCTGGCCGACAGCCCTCATCAATCAATACAGAGACTACACAGGGCTAAGGAAGAAGAGAGGAGGGGGGAGTGAAAGAGCAATAAGGGCAGAGGAAGCAGCTGCAGTGGGGATGGATGGAGGCCTTATTACTCTTTTCTTCTAGGAGCCTTCCTTTTGGATTAATGATACTGGTGTTAGCACTCTTACCTACTGCTTTTCCTCCTCCCTGCTAACTAAGCACAGGTATTGTGCTGCTGATGCCTTCCAAGTTCACTCCAGCATAGCAAAGAGAAAAGACTTTGCATCAGACCCTCCACTGGTTCACTCCTCTCCTATTTTTTATGGTTTCTCCCTTCAAACACTTCCTCTATTTTCCTTAACAGAAGGCCTTGCCATCTGCTGCTACCATAGCTTGGGGACCCCCTCAGTGCTCAGCATGATAAATCAGTCATCTCTCCTCAAAGTGGGGCCTCTTCCCCACCCAAATGCTACATCGGCAGCTTTAGGTGGGCCCTAACCCAACCCATTCCCAAGATATGATAGCCACTCACCTGAGTACCATTACAGTAGCAGGCATCCTAGGGGAACTGGGCTCAGTACCTTTATATTCATCTATTTGTCCTCTCCTAGTTCAGGGCCCAAACTTAAGCCCCTCCCTCTTTCAAAATATAAGAACATTTACCCTTAGATTTCATTTCCCCTATACTTTTAAACACCAGCCTCCCCTCCACAATCATGGGGTGAAAGCCTTCTCCTTTGCTGCCCTGCCTGGCACAGACTCTTGTGCATCCTTCCACCTCATCAACTTTTCATCTCTTTACAAACCGCACTGGGAAGTGTCTTCCTCCTCCTCCCTGCCTCTCTCTCCTTCTCCTTTGTTATTAACCTCCTGAGCAGGGACATTAATGTATTCACCAAAGTCTTCACACCACTGTTTCCTGTAATTATAGTGCATCCCTCCCACTGTCCTGGCTTATTTGACTGTAAAGTGCTTGGAGGAGGGACAGTGTGGATAAGAGACATGGACAAAAGACACAACGCTAGCTGGGGTTGAGTTGTATAATGTTAACAACAAAGTAAAATGAACATATGCTTCTGTAGCAGCTTATTAACAAATCAATAACATACAGAGGTCAATGAAGAGTTGCTTTAAAAAATAATCAAGTCTTAGACAAGAAAAAGGGCCAGGTCCCTTTTCAGTTCTGGATGGTGAACTCTGTATCCCTGGCATCAAACATCAGTCACCCCAAGAAACTCAGAAAGCAACCCCCACAACCTCCTTCAGAGGGCCGATCCCTGATATTTATCATTCAGATCAGCTACGTTGTCACTGGAGACACGGATCCAGCCATCCTCTCGGACGTGGTAAAGGTTGACCACACCTCCTGAGTAGGCATCCCGATAGGTGGCCTGGTAGATGGCCCTCCGAGCTAGGTCATAGGCATCTTCCACAGATAGATCAAATGAGTAGCCCCGGTCCATAACCCCATAAGCATAGACAGAACCTGAACCCACAGAAAAGGTGGCTCCAGAGACACGGTTTCCCTCACTGTCCACGTAGTACAGGCCTAGAAGGGGTAAAATAAAGTTAGGATGTTCAAGACTTGTTAAGACAATATCACCTCCTCACACACCCTACCAAAGCACATTCTGGTACAAACTCCCAGTTATAACCATAGCAAAGAGTAACAGAAATAATAAACTGAAAAATGAGGCAAATTGGAATCATATTTAAAATCTTAAATCTGGGTTCCTAAGGTTTACATGAAACCACTTCTTCCTATCTTGTAATGAAAAATAAAGTATTTGTCCTGATCTGCTTTCTCCACTTAAATAAACCACCTGATGTCTAATTCAGTGACCACTCTGTATTGAACACCATTTTATCAAGTGCTATGAGGCAGACAAAAGTGAAAGACACACTGTCCTTAGGGAGAATCTAGCTGAGGAGACATGAAACAATTGGAGAATACTACATGCTAGTACAAACTAAAGGCTATATCACAGTTTAGCACTTCAAATGCCACAAGGGTTCAGGGGAAGGAGAAAGAGATTGGCTGGAATGGAGTCAGAGAGAAGGGCTGAGTTGCACCATCCTGGTCATGTAGCTTAATTCCCTGCATTCTCTCAGATACTGCCCTCCTTGCCCAATCCAAACTTGGATTAACCTTGCTCACTCCCATCCCTAAGTATTCAAAGTCCAGATTTTCCAAAAAGCCTGCCTAGGCTAGGTAAAAGGAAGAAAACTTTCTACCTTCCATCTCCACTACACAGAGTTTTGTCAGAGAGAAAAATCTTCCTCATAGGCCTGCTAAACATCAAAAAGTACTCCAAAAGTATGTGTTGGAATCCATTTTTTGAAAAAATGAGGAATGATTAGGTAAGCTAGCAAAACATCCCCCAGAGGCCCTTTTTTTTCCCCAGTAAGGCAATTGGGGTTAAATGACTTGCCCAAGGTCACACAGCTAGTAAGTGTCAACTGTCTGGTCTAAGGCTGGATTTCAACTCAAGTCCTCCTAACTTCAGGGCTGGTACTCCAGCCACCACCACCTGGCTGCCCCACCAGAGGCTCTTTTCAGCCTGAAGAGGCTAACCAAAACCAGCCAAGTCAAGAGAACAGTCAACAGTCCTCCCTAGCACTGCATCAGGCTCTTTGCAATCCATCCCTACTCAGCAACCCACAGGATCCACGTGGTTAACAGGACTCACCAGGCCCTCGCTTATCCCAGCCACAAATCATGGTACCCATGGACAGCCCCATGCCTTTGTACTGATAGACCATGTTGGCCAGCAGCTTGGAGGCAGCAGCCACAGAGATGCGCTCCTTGTTCCGGAGCTCGTAGATCCGGCACTGTCGGGCCAGCAGGCGTTCCCAGAAGCTGCAATCGGCGGCTCCCCCAGCCATGGTGCCTAGCAGGTAAGGGTTGATCTCAATCACCTTCTTCACTGTCTGGGAAGCAATATAAGCACCAGCTGTGGCCCGTGAGTCCACGGCAACAATCACGCCATGCCGAAACTGAACAGAGAGGGAGAAAAGGGGAGACACAAAGCCAACATTAGGTTCCACTGGTGTATTTCCCCCCCGAGTCGCTTTTCAGTACCCCTCAGGACCTTCCTCCTCCAAAGAGCATTTCCCCTCCCATAGCTTTATAAAAGCCAGATTAGAGAAGCCCTGTGGCTTATTGGATCGTCCGGGTGAAATTTCACTTTTATCTTTGCCTAGCTGCAGGACCTTGGGCAAGTCACTTCTCTGGGGCTCTGGCAACGCCAGTCCCATGAGAATGGGATCGCCTTCACTCTGCCTCCCACAGAGGATTTTCACTTGGATTAATTATCTCATTGGACCCGCACCAGGTGTTAGACCCACTTGAGAGTCGAAGGCACTAAGGCTCAGAGACGTTGCCCACCTCGCTTGAGGTCACACAGCTAGCTGTCCGCACAGCTCGGACCAGGGGCTGGTCTCCTGGCCCCAAGTTCTGGGGCATTTGCCCTCATCACCATGATATGGCATTCTGGATGCCCCCAAACCCTCGGGGCTGCCTCCGGCCACTGCCCCACCTGGCCCCAGGTCACAGTCCCCGTGGCCCCCCACCTCCCACCCCGCCCCCCTCCCCCCGCCTCCCAGGCTGGCCCGGGCGTCACCAGCAGCCGCACCGGCCCCATTCCCAAGGCCCAGGACCGAGAGCGAGCCCGGGGTGGCTGGGCCACAGCAAAGGCGCCGGAAGGGTCGGGCAGCTGCTCCCCGGGGCCTCCGCGGCAGGAGAGCGGCGAGGCAGGGGCCCCGGGAGGAGGGGGAGGTGTCCAGGGCTCGGCCGGGGCCGGGAGGCGGCATCAGCACCTTGAAGGCCAGGGTGGTGGTTCCGTGAAGAAGCTCGATCCCCGGCTCGTCCGGGGCACCCCAGCCGGGAGCTGCCAGGCACAGCTCATCTCCGGGCCCCCCAGGACCCAGGTCCAGCAGGTCCGAGCGACCCCCGAGCCCGAAAAACCCGACGCCGTTCACAGGCAGCGGCCTCTCCAACACGCTGGCCAGCGCCATATTTACTTAGGGAAAGCGGAAGTCGGCGGGGCAGCTTCGCGTCGCCCGCTATATAAGGCTCGGCGGCCGTTTTGGAAGAGGGCAGCCTGGATCAAAACAATGGGAATGGCCAGCCATCTTGAGTCCGGGCAGCCTGGGTCCTGCCCCTCGCCCAGTCCAAGCCCCAACCGAGAAAGCCGCTTTAGCAAAGGGGTAAAAGTCGACCCTCTTCATTCTCGTTCAAACTTTGGGTGCCATCTTGATTTGAGTTATAGTGCACTTTAGCCTCCAGGCCACAGGAAACAGCTCCCATGTCGAAAGTGGCGGCCATCTTGGAAAAGGGAATGACTGGCTGAAAAGCAGTTTTGAGCCTACTAAAGTTCTGCTAACCTTCCCTCATTTTCCCCTCTTTCGGTTCTTACCCTACATTAAGCCACCCATTGAAGCCAACAGTCTACCATTTTGGATAAGGGCAAAACCAAATTCTGAGTGAAATCTTGTTATGGGACCATTTCCCTCTGAAATAAAACCATACTGCTACAATCTGAGGCAATAGAATGGCATTTAATAAAGGAGGTCCGTCAATAACTCCGTAAACTCAAAATTAATTGTTAAAAACCAATGGCCTTTCCATCCACTTGTGTTATGTGTTGTTTAAAAGCAGCACAATTAGCATTTTTGAGATTCATTTTACTTGTCCTTTGGTGAGGATTCTAATAAATCAGTGAACTGTCCAAATGTTAAATTCCAGGAGCAAGAAGGGAAAAAAACGTACTTGGATGATCCAACCCTGAAAAATGGAATCAACAGCAGTTTGCCAACAGGGAACATCCATCCATCCATCTGGAGGAATTCCAGAAATATAAGAATGTAGTGGAAAGAGTAAGAATACATGCTATTAATAGCTCTGACACTAATTAGTTGTAAGACCTTAGCCAAGTCCCTTCATCTCTATGGGCTTTAGTTTTTACTAATCTATGAAATGAGGGATTTACCTAAATTAGCTCTAATGTTCCTTCCACTTCTGGGAGGAAAGATTGTTTTAAGTTTCCAGTACAAATATGATTATTAAAATATGTGGAATAAGGCAATGAAATATGTCACAGAATCACAGAACTTAGATTTGGAAGAGGGTCTCAAGTATTTGAAGGGCTGTCATGTAGAAGAATTAGAATTGTTATGTTTGGTCCTATGGGTCAATGGATGAAAGTAGCAAGGTAACAAATTTAGGCTTCATGTCAGGAAAAACTTCTATTAGAGCTATCCAGAAGTATAACAAAATGCCTCCGAGAAGTGGTGAGAGAGAGACTGTATGACCACTTCTCAAGTATGTTATAATGGGCATTCCTTTTGGATATGGATTGGAGTAGATGGCTAATGAGGTCCCCTTCTAAATCTAAATTCTGTGACATATTCCATTGCCTTGTTCCACATATTTTAACTCACTTGGGAGGCCAGATAAAACCAGAAAGTGGACATGAGTTTATAACGATGTACCCACTTCTGGGTATAGCATGTAAGTGCCTGGAATTCCAACTAGTGTCAGCACCATCCCTTCCGTGACAGCTGCTGGGGATGACAAAACCTCAACCCTCCTTTGTCCCACCTTCCCAAACACACACCTTTAACCTCTTCGAACGCTATATGTGTTGAATTCTCAAACCTAAAATCTAGCAACCTTCTTTAAACTCTACCATCAAACTGAAAAGAAGGAATATATTTTCCCCCACACTTGGATCACACAGGGAATTGCAGGATTCATCTAATCAATCAAATATTTTTCCAGTGCCTACTATTCTCCCTCACTTCTTTATTTCTGTAAGTAGTGCCATTTTTCTTCCAATTTCCCAGATAAGAAATCTCGCAATCAACTTTGACTCCTGCCTCTTAACCATCTCCTGTCAATTCTTCCTTCACACAGTCTCTCAATTCCATGGTTTCCATTTTGTTTCTTCTTCAGCAACTGTAAGTAAGCTCCCTATCCCTCATTCTTAGATTGTAGCATACCTCCTAACTGGTCTCCCTGCCTCTAGTCTCTATCCTCTTCTAATTCATTTTATAACTTGATACCAAATTAGTTCTTAATAATAAGAATAGCTAATATTTATATAGTGCTTACTATGTGCCGGGTACTGTGCTAAGCACTTTACAATTATTATTTTGTTTGATCCTCACAATCACCCTGAGAGGTAGGTGCTGTTATTATTATCTCCATTTTACAATCAAGAAAATTGAGGCAGGCAGAGATTAAATGACTTGTCCAGGGTCACACAGCTAGTAAGAATCTGACACCAGATTTGAACTCAGATCTTCCTGATTCCAGGCGCAGTGCTCATCAGCTGCCTCTTAAGTGTGACTTTGACCCTATTCAAAAAACATCTAGTGGCTTTCTATTATCGGTAGAATAAACTCCATAACCTGGCTTTCATGGGCTTTCATAATGTACTCCTGGTTCCATTGTGTTCCATTAACATAATCCTGGTTCCATCTATGTTCCCATAGCTCTTTGTATGTTCTTTTTTTTTTTTTAAACAAGCTTTGGTCAGTTTATTAAAGAATACTTTTGCACAGTTTACTTTTCACTGGTCTATTCTGGCGTGTTTCTAATATCAGAATCACCTGGATCAATGATAGTATACATACTCTGTAGCACTTCCCACATGCTGTACCCAATTCAGTGTCATTGCCAGAGTAGTGATGGATGCCAGTTTTGGCTAACATAGCGTGATATTCAATCTCTAATTTCCTCAGGGCTGGGCAGTTGTTGCCTAAGATGACCAATTTGGCTTTACCTTGTCTGACCATTTTCAAGGTCTGTTTGTAGCCTAGCGCATATTTGCTGCTGTTCATGACCAGCTGGAGCCTGGAGTTGATGAACTCCAGCAACTTTTTCGTCTTCTTTTCAGCCACCCTCTTCCTGCCTGCCTTCCTGCCTTCCTTCCTGCCTGGCTGGGAAGAGAGAAAAGAAGGAGCTCCCACAATGCTGTTTGTATGTTCTTTATTCTGAAATAGCATCCCAATCCCCTCCATCTCCTCTGCCACCCTGAGCCCCCCCCCATAAAATCTGATTCATCCTTTAAGGTTTAGCTCAAATGCCACCTCTACTATGAATTTCCCCCTTATTCCACTTTCCTTCCTGATGCACCTCTCCCCTATCCCATACTTTATCAGTAATGATCACTGTGCAGATTTTCAGCTAGGGGGACCAGGGAAGTCTTCATGTACAGGGTAGCATTTGAGGTGAGCTTTGAATGATGAGGAAGGGAAGGGAAAGGAAAGGTAGGGATACGTAGAGTTTGGAATGATGGCATTCCATGGCATAGGCAAAGGCAAATACTTATCCAGTGAACAATAGCAATTGATCTTAACCTCTCATGAATCATTTTGTACAATAGCTATTTGCATGTGTTTCATATTCCTCTACTAGATGAGGAGGTACACAAGGTCAGGGATCCTTTCATCTTTGGGCTCTCCTAGTGCCAAATAGTACTCTGTACATGGTAGTCACTTAATTTTCTGTTGAAATTATACCATTTATGGCACTAATAATATGCTGTTTTATATTACAGATACATATTTGTCCACATGTTATCTCCTCTACTGGACTATAAGTTCTTTTAGGGCAGGGACCTGTTTTGTGAAACTTTATATCCCCCATATCTTACACATAGTGGATGCTCAATACATACCAACTGAATAAATAAGAAGAGGTTGCTGTAAGGATATGAAGAAGTATAAGATTTTGTTCCTTCCCTCAGGAAGCTTACAGTCTGATTGTGGAGACAAGATATAGACCTGTCAAAGGCTCGAATATTCAAAGCAATATATAGGGTGTGTCAAATGAATGTTATAGACAATGGCTACAGGAGATTCGAGGTGGGAAGAGGTTGTAACAGGATAGTCAGAGAAAGCTCAGAAAGGAGGTGGGATCTGAGTTGAGCTTTGAGTGAAGATTCAGATAATTGGGGAGGAGATGTGAGGGTATTCTAGATATGGTGAGGAAGAAATGGTGGTTGATGGTGCTAAGAATAAGATAAACAAAGGCAGGAATACACATGTGTTGAGGAAAGACAATGAATTGGCCCATCTGTCTACAGCAGAAGGGCTTTGTAAGGGAGAAATGGGAATTATTAAGAAGCAGGTTGTGGCCAGATTGCAGAAGGCCTTAAATATAGTGGGCTAAGATATCTGGGTTTTATGTTATAGGCAATGGGGATCCACTGAAAGTTTTTGAGCAGAAGAATAATATGAAAATATCAAAGGTTTTGGAAGATTAATCTGGCTGTGGGTTTTGGGACCAGTTAAAGAGACTGGGGGCTGAGAGACCAGTGAAATCACCAGACCTGTAATTGTCCAGGTGAGAGGTGATAAGGAAAAGGGGAGAAGAGCAGTGGGAATAGAAAGGAAGACTTCTAATCAAGAGACTCTGTAATGAGAGAATGAATAGAACCAACCACAGAGAGAGAAGCTTGTCCTGTACTTTGAGGCACAATTCTGGGTTCTTTAGGTTTCCCAGAGTAGGGGAATGGACTGAAAGACCTTGAGAGATTCGGCCAAAATAAACCTTGTGATGTACTTTTACACCATCAGGGCTGTAAGAGGAGGCAGTGTACCACTCTGTGACAAAATGATTTCTCCACTTCCCAAGGGTCTACGAAACCCCTCAGGACTCCAAAAAGACTACTGGTTAGCATGACCTGGAGTTAGCACATGATACTAATAGGGATCCCTGCACTGACCTCTTAGCTTTACTCCGTTCTATGGCCATAGACTACAAGCCCAGGCCTGACTAGCTGTCTTGAAAATGAATGCTATTTGCCACAAATGAGAGAGTATGGCTGGATTAGTGCAAATCTTTCCCCACTATTGGAAAAACAACTCAAAGCATACTTCCTACTGATGATAGGTCAGTTTTTTTGTTTTGTTTTTGTTTTTGTTTTTGTTTTTTCTTTAAATGGGAAGGATGGGCTGTGGCACATTAATGCTAAGGGCAGTGAGGGACAGTTGAAATTACAGTTTCTTTTCAGACTTACCTCTAGTTAAGGCTGCCTTGTGTGGCAGGGATTTGAATATTTTTTTTCCTTTCACTCTATTCTTCCTTCCCTTTTCTGTGCCACAGTCTATCTCTCTCCTTCTTGGGCTGAATGTGTGAACTAGGCTAAGTCTGAAGGAAGGAAGGAAGGTAGAGAAGGAGGAAGGAAAGGAAGATGGGGAGGAGAGAATAATAATAATAAAAACTGACATTTATATGATGCTTTAAGGTTTGCAAAGTGTTTTACATGCATTATTCCTCTTGATCCACACCATAGGGCTATGAGATAGCTATTGCAAGTATCATGATCCTCATTTTACAGATACAAAAGAAGGGAAGAAAAGAAAGCAAGAAGGCAGGTAGGTCACTCCTACCTTTCTCTGCTATTATCCCAGCTCCCCTTCCTTATCCTACTCCAAGAAATCCCCTACTCCTCCATGCTTTCCAGGGGATACATGAAGTATGACAAAGAGGTGATCCCATGGGTCACTCTCAGGCACAACATGGGGGACAGAGGATGAAGCTTTCCTACTAATGACAGCATCCCCCCAGCCATGGGACTCCTTCTGCCATGCCTGATTCTCTTTCAGTAGGACCTTTTAGGGGGAGGGGTAGAAGAAGAGGAGCGTCAGTTCTCAATGTTCTCACCTAACTCTGGCTGCAGTCCAGCTTTTCAGTAGCGTACCTTATCTTCCCCTGGTCCTGCCTTACCTCACCACAGCCCATATAACCCTGCCCAATTCCTAGTCTCCACTTGCTTCCTAAGATGGCTCTGGAGAATGTGTGCAATTGGCAGGCCCCTGAAGCCCTGAGCCCTCACCTGCCTGGGGCTGGAGACTGGACTGTCCCCAGGGGCTATGACCGTCTTGGCTTTCTGCAGACACAGGGGCCAGAACTGGCACATGGCACTACTACGTTAGCCTTCCGATTCCGCCATGGGGTCATTGCTGCAGCTGACACCCGATCTTCCTGTGGCTCCTACGTGGAATGCCCTGCTTCCCAGAAGGTCATCCCTGTCCACCAGCACCTTTTAGGCACAACCTCAGGCACGTCAGCTGACTGTGCCACCTGGTATCGAATACTGCAACGGGAACTGCGCCTCCGGGCTCTCAGGGAGGGCCAGCTGCCCACTGTGGCAGGGGCTGCCAAGCTCCTCTCCACTATGTTGTACCGTTACCGGGGTTTGGGGCTATGTGTGGCCACAGCCCTGTGTGGTTGGGACCAGGCTGGCCCTGCCCTCTTTTATGTCTACAGTGATGGGACCCTCCTGGCTGGTGATGTCTTCTCCGTGGGCTCTGGCTCACCCTATGCCTATGGTGTGCTGGACCGTGGCTACCGCTATGACATGAGTATTGAAGAGGCTTATACGCTGGCTCGCCAAGCCGTGGCCCATGCTACCCGCAGGGATGCCTATTCAGGTGGCTCTGTGGACCTATACCATGTGAAAGAGAGTGGCTGGGAGCGAGTTTCTCGAGAAGATGCCTGTATGCTGTACATCAGGCTGCAGGAGACTGGAGAACAGGAAGAAGAGACCACCCCTACATCCCCCTGAGCCTTCTCTTCTTTCCCCCCACTTCTACTTGGAACACCGTGAACCAACAAGACAAAGAACATGCCACTGTGGTCCAGGAAGAGATTCCAGAACCAGAAGAGGAGACTCTTGGAGGCAGAAAAGACTGAGAGATGCTGGGAGGAGTGGGAGCAATATATTGAAAGCATGCTGACAACGTGGCCAGGTGAATGAAGCCCTCCAGGGACCAAATCATGTGACTCCACTTACCCCAGATCTCCCTCTCCATTTATTGGAAGCCTCCATCCACCGCTGCCTTCCAGACCAATTGACTTTTCTCGGTGTCCTCTGATTGATCCTGATAGATCCTCAAGCCTTCTCCCCCGCTCTGAGTTTTCCCCCTAGGAATGTAAACTGGGTTCCCTGGATTCACTTTCCTCTCACCTATTTCCCTTCTTTGCTCTCCCACACCTGCTTTCTTCATGCCTTTTTACTTTTTTGTTTTCTCCATTGAGACTTCTGTTCCTTCCTGCCTTGAGCTGTTTCTCTCCTCTGCTTTCTCCTTTTCTTTGTTTCCCTTTAATTCTGTGGGTGGAACTACTTTTGGCACCCTCCTGTTGTTCCCTCCATCCCCATCCAACACTGCCCTCAGCTCTTCCCAGCCTGATTCTTACACTGGGACACTGGGGATGCTAGAGTCTGACCTCTGTGCAGGGGTTAATTAATTTCTGAGACTCAATGCTTCCAGTTCCACATTTCTATAATTCTGTGTGGCCCTACTCTGTCAGAGAATAGGGAATCTCCTAACGGGGAGGGAAACAAATCCCTGGGCTGGGCTGCCTGACATTTTCCTCTAAGGGTTGT
This sequence comes from Vombatus ursinus, assembly GCF_900497805.2. NCBI lineage: Eukaryota > Metazoa > Chordata > Mammalia > Diprotodontia > Vombatidae > Vombatus > Vombatus ursinus. The sequence continues at coordinate 3,505,664 of NW_020954672.1, forward strand.
AGTCTTTGAATTATTAAAATTAAATTCAACCAATATGTATGGACAGTGCCCTGTGGAAGGAAAGAGATATGAAGGTGAAATGAAACACAGCCTTTGTTCTCAAGAAGCTTACAATCTACCAATGTGAATCTCCTCTGCCTCTACCCTGGGCTTGTTCCTGCCCCTATCCTTCCCCTCTCTGTGGTCGGCTTTGACTACAAGGGCCCTAGAAAGGTGGCAACTTGATTGGCTTAGCCTGGTCAGAGCCTCCACTCTCCTTTGGCTGTCTCCAGGGCAGGGAATAGCACTCTCAGCCACTAGAAGGGCTCCAGCCCCCCTTGACCACCACCCCTTTGGGAAGAGGCTTTACCTCTGGTTCATTGACGGGGGATGGGGAGGAGAAAAGAGGAGAATGTGGTAACAACCAAGCTATGCCCTTGGGGGCCTCTGGACCTGGAGCTTTGGTTGGAGCAGGCCTGCCTCGGTCTGGATGAGCTTCCTCTAAATCATGTACACAGATAGACATTTTAGAGGTTTCGGGTTGGGGGTATAGTTCAGGTCCTTTTCCCATTCATTTTATTCTTGACTGCCGGGTACACAAATGGTACAGTATTTCTGATCATGCAGATTAACTATCCCCATGTCTTTGGCCTCCTAAGGAGAGATGAAAGAAGGTCTGCAAAAGGGGCAGTCATGGGAACTTCTTTCCTTTCCCCAAAGCAACCATCTTAGTCTTTCAGTAACTGAGAATATTATGACCCTAAGAGTTTCATGAACTGCCTCCTATCAAGGGAACAGTTTCACTCTAGGATAAGGTGGGCCAAGCACCTTATTGGGACTGAGGGCTCTAAGAATAGACAGGGTGGTGGTGGTGGGGAGAAATGATTGTGTATAAACTGAGGTTAAGAAGAACAGGGTAGAGGGGACACATTGGGGCGGAGTAATAAATAATTGTCAGCATCTAGTTTTATTTACTTTAATCCTCTTCTTCCCCTCACCTCCTGCCCGGCCTTGGGGCTGTGATACCATCAAACTCAGGGTCATTGGGAATGACTGAATAACCTAGCTAGGGAGATATTTTGTTGAGCCTAGGTCCTGGGGCTTGGTCCTTGCTATTTTTCTCCTTTCCATTCATCTTCCTCAGTTGTCATTAAGCAAATGACTGAAAGAGAGACAGAGAAACAGAGAGAGAGAGAGAGAGAGAGAGAGAGAGCATCTTCAGTAGGGGCTAGGTAACATGAGAGAGTCAGAAGGGCCAGAAGGATTCTGGGTGGGGTAGCAGAGAGAGAAGAGGTGGGCCTGATAACTCTCAGGAGGGGTGTGAGGGGTCAGGAACAAAATCAGGAATGGAATGGGGGACAGGCATGTTCAGGGGCACTAGGGCTGGGGAACACAAGGAAAAGGCAAGGGAGAGAAATGTTTTTGCATGTGAAACTCATGCTAAGAAGGGCAGAGATGGGAAGGCATATTGATAAGGTAAAATTTGCCCTTATCCCATCCTATTTACTTTCTCTAGAGTTGTCCCCCACCTCATCCCTTGAAGAGGTCCAGCCAGTACACATGTGCTGTCAGATGGCTCTTGTGACATCCCCTCAATGAGGCCAAAGGCAGTTCCTTCATCCCCAATCCTAGCTCTTTAGCCTTCCCAATTGACTTCCTGAAACCACTCTCCAAAGCCATGTCTCTCTTTTTTTATTTTTTCTTTGTCTCTCTCTTCCATTCCTTGTCTCTTAGTTTGTTGTTGGGGGTGGGGTGGGGAGACAGATGGCAGAGCAGCAGAAAAAAGTAGTGGGTTTGTGGCAAAAGGGTTGGTCTTGTTGGCATGTTACCTCCTGTCCCAGCAAGTTGGAGAGTCTGTAACTTGGGAGCAGATCATGGCTGGACAAGAGGGATAAATGTAAAGTCCTGCAGAGGGGTTCAAAAAATCAATTGTACAAATATAGTTCAAGTAGGGAGGAGTTATGGCTAAGACAATAATTCCTGTGAACAAGATTTGGGGGTCAGGATTTAGTGGACAGAAAGCTTGAGATGTGTTAGCCATCAAAAAAGATGATTCAGTCTTAAGCTACAATAAGAGAGGAAAATAATCCAGAAAGGGAGCATTCATATCTTCTTGGTCAGACCACACTTGAAGCACTTCCTTCTGTTCTGGTTACTACATATTTTTAAAAATAAATTTTTATTGGTAATTTTTGTTTTTACATCACCTACATTTATCATTATATCCCCTTCAGAGATCTGTCCCTTATAACAAATAATAAGAGGAAAAGCAAAACAGCTCAGTATAACTGATACATTGAAAAAAATCTGACATGAGCTAGTGTTCAATACCTGTAGTTTCCCTACCTTTGCAAGGAATGCTTACTATTGTCAAGTTAAGAGTTCATCCAGAAGCGTGGACCAAGAAGTTTGCGAGACTGGAGAAGATGTCACATAAGAGAAATGGGGAACATGACAACTATCTTCAGTTCACATATTTAGAGAACTTTCATTGGGAAGAGGAATTAGATTTGTCCTTGTTGGTCCTAGAGGCAAAACTAGAAGACAACCTAAGTTGCACAGAAGCAGATTTAGGCTTAGCATAAGAGAAAACTTCCCTAACAACGTGGAAGTTCAAGAATGGATTCCCCAACACTGGATGTCTTCAGTCAGAATGTTCAGAGCTAGAAGGAACATCTTAGACATTATCTCATCTTACTTCCCCTTTTTACAGATAAGGAAACTGAGGCTCAGAGAGATAAAACAACTTGCCCCAAATCATGGAAACAGCATCTGGTAGAGCCATTATTCAAATCTAGAACTCTTTCCATGTGCTCCACTGTATTCCAGCTCTTGTCAGGAATGTTGCAGAGATGAGAACAAACCAGATGGTCTAGATGACCTCTGAAATCCTTTCTCCTCTGATTCTGGGACCTTGCTCTGGCTAAGTTTATAACTAACTTCCCATCAATTCTTGTTTCTGGCAAAAGATTCTTCAACTCTTCCCCTTCCACCTCCTGGGACATCTATTGCCATGCTGGCCTGCTTCTCCTATGGGTGAGTTTCTCATGGGACCTCCATTTGGGAGAGGGGCCCAGGTAGACCAATCTTTATACCCCTCTTAGCTGTGCTGCCCATTTTCTGAGAACACCAGGCCCCAAAGCTCAGTACCTTTACCTACCGCCTACCCCCATTTTAAACTCCCTTTTGTCTATTGTCTTCCACCGTTAGTATGTAAGGGTGTTATAAATGCTTGTTACCTACATTACTACCTTTTCTACCCTCATTTTCTCTCCTCAATTGCTTTCCTGAAGGACAGCCACCTCCCTTTGGAAATCAAGAGTCTAAAGGGTTTTATAATCCTTTGTTCCCAGAACCAGAGTTTTCCAATGTACTCCCAGTTCATGTCATATGTTCGTGGGGTTAGGTGAAAGAAATGATGGGGGAAAGGGGAGAAGAGGGACAGAAAGACATGGGAAGCAAAGCAGTGAGGGGAGGTGGCAGAGGAGGTCAAGAGGAGGTGGCTAAAATCCTTCAGAGTGAGAAGGAAGTCTGGGCTGTGGACTAGAAGTAGAGTGGTAAGCTGGAGAGGAAAATGGATGACCAGTTGCTTTCAATATTTCCTTTTGAATATAGTTCCATTCTCCCATAATACACCTGCACCACTCAGGGGATGCTCTGGGAACCATAAAGAAAGGAAAGGACTGATTTCAGGGGGAGAGGGGGGTGAGGTAGGGAAGGAGAACCTCCCAACTTCTCATGTTCAAGTTATGTGTATGGATGGCTCTATATGTGTATGGAAGGGAGGTATTATCTATAATCAGTGATGATACACAGGTGAAGCAGATCAGCAATTAGGACCAGATGCCCTGAGTAATTAGCAACCCATGTTGTTTTTATTGAGAGAATCAAAAAAGGGCCACTTTGGTCCTAGGGTTTAAATGTTTAATGCACAGTAGGGTCTGTACCTATGTTCACATATTTGAGGGGGCCTGTTTGCAAACTAATAATAGCTCACATTCATATGGCCCATTAAGTTTTACAAAGGTTTACATGGGGAAGAGGGTGATCTTTACCAGTGTTAGCTTATGTACATATAAAGATTTAGACACAAAAATGGCAACACAGATGGAGAGACACATGACACACACATAGCCCCCGCAGACACAGCCATGAAGATTGTCTCTAAGAGATTTTCCATGCTATCTCTTCCTCTTGATGTAGAAGGCGGGAGGAAGTGGGGTCAGTTAAAGGTCCCCTTCTTCCCCTTTCCTTGACTCCTCAGTTCTTTAGACTCTGTCCTGGAGAACTGGGGTAAAGAAAAAGGACAGGGAAGAAGGAGGCTGTTTTCTAAGGAATTCCATGGAGGAAGTAGCCGAGGGGGTCTCTTAGCTGGTAGGGGGCCACTGCCTCAGAACTATCTTCCCTAGATCCTGATGGGGAGAGTCATTTTGGTCCCCTTTGAGCACTAAGGACAAGCAACAATGGGGTGAGACTAGATCGCCTCTAAGTCCATTTCACATTTAAGATTCTACGAATAGACCCAGACTGAGTGGGAGAGGGCATGGGGATGAATCCTTTTCTTTTCTTCTTTAATTTCTCTTCCATTACTTCTCACCTTTCTTCTTAGGACTTTAGATTTAGGGCTGGAAGGGACCTCAGAGGTCATCTGGTCCAGCTCTCTCGTTTTGAAGATGAGAAAACTGAAGCCCAGAGGAGTTAGATGCCTTGCCCAAAGGTCACACAGGTAACAAGAAGCAGATAGAGAATTTTGATGGGGTGCTCAGGCCGCAGCCCAAAGATCATGTCTCTGGAAGCCTCCCAATTTCTCAATAAGCCTCTGTCCTATGAGAAAATTTTCTCTTGTTGCAGAACACAGTCTCTTATCAGAACTTTCAGAGGGGTGCCTGGCCCAAGGATTTTTGTCCCTGGCTGGCCCAAGGACTTTCTTGTCATCAGATCCCCAAGGTCCATGTCTTTAATAATTCCCTCAATGTCTGGTGTACTCCCTATAGTTTCCCATCCATAACTCTCAAAGACACCTGGACCCCTAGCTTACCTAATTAGCATCCCTGGCATTCTTTTCCCATGACCCTTTTCCATATAAGTCCCAGCACCATCCTAATTCTCTTGAAGGTTCCATAAGGACCCTTGCCCGCTTTTGCTAAAGTGTTACAATAAACTTTTTGCCACTTGACTAAGAAAAGGCTCGAGTGTGTGAATTCATTCCAGGCAACTCTGCCTTGACATTCTCAAGGTCCCAGCACCCCCAGACCTCCTCAATTTGATCCCAGGTCCTCTACCTTCAGACCCACAGTTTTTGCCACAGTGCACTGTTGCCTCTCATCTTCCTCCTCCTCTATTTTCTCCTATCTTCCCCTACCCTTTTTTTCTCTACCCCATTCCTTCATTCCTCTCTTTTTAGCTCTCCCCCTTTTTTCTTCCCCTTGATTATTTCTGTCCTTTAGATTGGCAAGTTATTTATGAGTCAGATGACCAGTTCTCAGGGTGGTGAGGGTCTTGTCCACATATCATTTCCCGAATCCTTCCTGGCCTTATTGTTAGTAAAGTGAAGGATTATGGGAACATTGGAAAGGAGGGAATGACTATAAAGGTGGGGAAGGGCAGGTGTCTGTGCTGCTGTTCCCATTCTCCCTGTCCTGGTTCTGCAGTGATTCCAGTGATCAGAATCAGATGTCAAGGACAGCCTGTTATGGATCAGGGTGGAGGAAGCTGAAGTACAGGGCCCAACCCTCCTTACCTACCCTCAACCCATGCCCCCTGCTGGAAGAAGAGAGCAACGTCCACAAGGAAGCTTAATGGATCCCCAAATTTTGTATTTCTCAGCCAGATTATCCTTGACCACCCTTTTCTTAATTGGGGAAGGGACTGATTGATCATCTCTTCCTTTTGCCGGACCAGGAATATACACTATTGTGTATTTTGTGTCGTATATTGCATATTTTCTTATTTCCGATGACCCCCAATTCTGGTTCTGCCACTTACTGGATGAGGAATCTTGGACAAGATCATTTAACCTCTTTGAACTCAGTTTTCTCATCTGTAAAATGGAGATAATAATGTTTGCACTGCCTAAATTTATAGGGCTGTCATGAGAATTTTATAAACCTGACAGTGCTAAATAAATGAGTTATTTTTTGTTCTACCAGCAGCACTTTGCTGTATTTCTCCTCTTCCCCAGTAATTCCTCTTTTAGGTTCCTCTCATTTTGTCTCCTCCTTGCCTTGACTGCTCTCCACTGCCTCTTCCCCTCCACCCTCCTCAATATATGAGTCTCTCCAGATGCGATCTGAAATCGATGGAATAGAACTGGTAACCAAACTCAGCTTCCCTTTTCTCCCCGACACAGAGAGAGCCCCTAAGGGAGTCACCCCCAGGTTGGTGATGAAGGAAAGGCTTGTCAGTGGGGCACAGAAGGGAGTGGAGGAAAGGAAAGAGGAGCACAGCAGAGGGGTCAGGGACAAGAACAGAGAGGGAGAAGAGAAAAAAGAGCTAAGCTAAGTGTCATATCAGAAGAAGAAATAGGCAGAGTGGGGATAGGGCCCAGGCCTTCACACTTGTTCCTTCATGCCACGACATCTTATAATGAAACCTTGGTTTAAAAGCATAGCCACCACTAAGACCTTACAAAATAAAGTGTTTGTTTATTATGAAATTAGAGATGGAGGCCCCTCCCTCCCTCCCACTTTCTCCCTTCCCAGCTGCTCCCCCCACCCCCTATCCCCGACATTCCCTTCCCCTTGGGACATGGAAGCACACGATGTGAAATGCCCAAAGTAGGCCAATAGCCAGACCACCCCCAGGGCCAGAGCTCCCCAGAGATGTGGCCTGGGGGGCAGACTCAGGGTTTTGGCCCCCTGGGCAAGGGCCTAGCTCCCTCTCCCCGCTGGAGGTCAGTTGGGCCAGGGTGAGGCCATGAGTGATGGATGGAAACCATGCGGGCAGAATCTGTAGGGAAATGAGAGGAGAGGTAAAGGTCTACACTCTCACCTATCTTGTCCCCACTATGAAATGTTCCCTCTCACTTAGCTCTGCCCCCAAGGAAGTAAGAGGTCTCTGGAGGCCCACCCCTGTCCCTCTACCCAGCTTCATTGATGAAGGGGCAGTGTCCGCTCCCCAGCACCAAGCTCTGGGTCAAGCACTGACCTGGGGTGAAGTATTCCCCATAGGCGGGTGGCGTCAGTGGCTGGAAGTTTTCTTGTTCTTGAGATGGGTGACGGAAAAACCAAAAAGCTGTTAAAACTTGGTCACAGAGACCCAGAGAAAACCACGGGGGATGTGGGCAGGGGAAACAGAGATAGGTAGACATAGGCTGTGTGAGAGAGACAGACAGGCAGATAGGGAGGGAGAGATTCAGAGGGAGGCACCCATATGTTAAGTACGACAAAGAGACATGAGGAGAGAAAAGAAGACAGAGGCACACTTGAGAAGAGAGATATAGTGAGTCAGAGAGAGAGACAGAGGAGTGCCAAAAGAGATGTACGAAGTGAGAAAGAGAGGGAGGCATATTTAGACAGAGATGTAGGGAGTCAGAGAGGAGACACAAAAAGAGACAGAGAGGGATTCACGGGGCAAGAATTAGAGAGAAGAGACAGCAATAGGAAAAGGACCAGAGACTCGGAGTGGAAGGACCAGTGGGCCCAGGGGCTGGTGGTTGCTGCCCACTGGACCCCGTGGAGCTCCCTTTTAGAGGGCATGTAAGTGGGCACAGCTTAGATGGGGGCTCCACACAAACAGGCAGGATTAGGACCAGTCCTCAAGGAGCGGAGGGCTCCTTTGCCCCATACAGCTCAGCCAAGGTACGGAAAAGTGGCCCCCAGTCATCCAGGGGCTCGGGGGGCCCAGAGGGGCCACCTGCCTCACTGCCCGAGCCCAGAGAACTGAGGGAGCCACAAGATGAGCCTCGGCCTTCGTAGCCATACACCTGCACAGAGTCGTATGGTGGGACACCGGGGTCTTCATCTGCCTCCCGAAGCCTCAGAGCCAGCAACTGCACTACATCCGCAGGACCAGGGGGCCGTGGCTGTCGAGGGGGCTGGGCCCTGGGCAACACATCTCGACGAGCCGGTGGAGCTGAGGCAGGCAGGGCTGCCCCATCCGGGTTTTGCAGGGCTGTGATGTCGAAGGCCTCTGTGTCCTCCTCACCGCCGCCCTCATCATCATAGGTGATGATGTTCTCTCGAACATCTTCCTCTTCCAACACCATGAGTGCCTCTTGCTTTTGTCGCCGGAGGGCCACAAACAACACCACCAGGGCTGGTGAGGATGGAGAGGTTAGCTTACCCCACTAGAGGCCCACCCGATTGCTCCAGGAATGAGATCGTGGTCCCCATACCTTTCTAAGTGGGTCAATGCCATTCCCTTTCCCCAGCCCATTGGCTATATGATGTATATCCTGTCCCTCCCTTACTTCTCCTAATGTCCCACTATAACCCACGTAGCATCTTACCCAGGAGGGTGCCTACACAGGCCAAAATAGCGAGCAAAGCCCCGGTGCTGAGTCCTGCTGGGGAGAGCTGGGCCTCAGGTCGGCAGGAGGCCACTGAGCCATCAGGCTTACAACGGCAGATGCTGACTGTCACCGTAGCTGTGCTGCTCAGTGCCGGCCGACCCCAATCACGCAACTCAATGGGCACCAGGTAGGGCTCCCGGCGAGGCAAGACCAGGCGAGGGGGCAACAGCAGACTAGCAGAACCATCTGAGGAGAGAGAGGGGGAGAGAGAGAGAAGGTAGCAGGGTTAGGGGCCTCAAGGTAAGGGGCAAGGAGAGCTGAGTGTGTGTGTGTGTATATATATATATATACATACATATATATATATATATATATATATATATAATAGATAAGGCTAAATTGGGAGCTGGGGTCGGGGGAAGGTCTGAGCCTGTATGAGAATCATGGTGGAAGGGGTAGATGTATTGGGGGAAGTTGTATGTGTTATGGAGGGTCCATCATTTGCATTTGGGGAGTGGTATATGTGGGGAAGGGGGTGGTAGCTTAAGCAGGAGAGGAGAGGTATGGTAGGGGGATATACGGATGTATGCCAGGGGAAGATGTGTGTCAGGGAGACATGCCAACAATAGTATGAGTGCATTCATGTGTTGGAAGGCATGTGTGTGGGGATCACCTACCTCGATTGTCCCGGACAGTGACATTGGCATCAGGGCCCAGGGGGCTACTCAGGGAGACATAGCTACTGTTGCCAACTTCATCTCGATCCAGAGCCCGGACAACCTGAATCAGCTGGTAAAGGAGAGCAGGACTCAGAGGAATGAGAGCTCCTTAAGGACCCTGCCTCCTCCTTGCTCCTGTCATGAAGCCCTACTCACCTGGCCAGGGGCAGCTGTGTCACACACAAAGGTGTCATAGGGCTCGGCCAGCTGTGGGGCATTGTCATTCTCATCCAGTGTTTGGACTGTTACTTGTACCCGGGAGGCCTGTGCAGAACTGTCTGAAGCCAGAACACACACACAGTGCACACGGTATAATTCAAGACACAGTGTATACACGATGCATAGTGTGCATAACACATACAAAGCATGAAACACACACGCGCCAACACAATACAATGCGGTGCAGCACCGCTCAGCAGGCATGCAATATGTCAGCGCACAGCTGCCATGTTGGCACATGTGTGTACTCCACAGATAGGGCACATAAGATACACACGGCACACACATGACTAGATGAGCAATACATGTGCACTACATTCAGCACAAAAGACACATGCAGAATGCACGTCCACATGCACAGTACCCAGCAGCACACACTATCAGAAGAATCCGGGTTCCAGCTGTGAGCTAAATTTCCCCACAGCCACAGCACACTGCTGGGCACTGTACATGATTTAGTTCCACCGTCCTGACCTTGGCGAGGGAGCAGCTGCATAATCTATAGGACTCAGGATGTACAGGCAAGGGGAGGCCAGTCACGACTCAGGGACAGGTCAGAGCATGAGTTAGTCTCGCCCTGTCACCTTCCTGTTTGTCACGGCCCTACTTCCAACATTCCCTCCTCTCTCTTCCCACTTATTCCATGCCTACCGATACTCATGCCCATCCAAACAACTGGTCAGATGCCCTAGAGAGTCAGCCTCTACATACTGCAAAACAATGAACTGTCCTGCTCTTACCTGAATCCTACCGCCTTCCCCCAGGCTCAGTCATCCCACTTCCAATAACCTTGCCAACGAACCCTCTCCATCCCTCCTCTGGCCTCTCTCCTAGCCTTCCCCACATCTCTGGTGCTGGGAACTCCAGATGTGGCCCTGTGAGACCCTGAGCAACAGAAGGGTGCATGAGAAGAGCTCCTATTTCCCAGGTTTGGAGCCATTAGGCCCAAGAGAAGGAGAGGTAGCCCAGAGAAAGCCAGGAGCAGGTAGACAAAAGCCCTGGACAAAAAGTCTAAAGAGGTCTCCCCCGACTCAGGCACTTATGTCTGGTTGTTTCTGGGGCCAGCCTTGGCAAGGTCTGACTGTATCCCAGAAAAATGATAGGAACCATCCCAGAGATAGGAATGGGACAACTTCTTTGATCCAATATATACACAGAAAGTCTTAGCAGGTTTGATGGGGAAAAGGCAAAGAGATCCCTATGTACATGAGTGCACATTATAGACTTACACATAAACACAAATACATCCACCCATGCACATATTGATGCACAAATACTCACACCAATATAGATTTACATACATACCTATACACTTACAGTCATGCATATACACAGACAATACAAAAACACAAAAAGCAGGGAATACACCAGATATAACTTTCTCCCTCCCCTCCATCCCTTTGGGACAGATGATCATGGCTAGGTCTTAAGGAGCCGGGGAGAAAGCAGAGCAGTTATGTAATAGGGAGGGGGGAGGACAGGAGGGAAGAAGTAAGAAGGCAGTACTGATGCTGCCTGGGCTGGGCAGAGGTAGGAATATAGCTCCCATGGGGGCCCTGAGAAGAAGCAGTAAAAATGCCCAGAATCAGACAGATGGGAGAAGAGCCAGAAATATCATGCCCTACCCCCTCAGAATCTATCCTGGAATTCCAGCATCCTTGGAATCCCACTACCCAATTTCCCTTCCCCTTCTATCTGCCTCTCCCTGGGTCACTCTCATTATCTTCTGTCATATTTGTAAACTTTCTAATGTCATAAAAATTTCAATGATTATTATATTAACTAGTACAGTGTGGTGGATACAATGCTCAATTCAGAGTTGAGAAGAGCTGGATTCCAATCCTGTTTCAAGTACTTATTTCAGCCTCAGTTTCCCCATTTGTAAAGTGAGGCCTAATAATAGCACCTGTCTCTTTGATGTTTGCAAACCACAAATTGCTATAGAGATGTCATTCTTTTTCTTCCCTGAAGCAGTAACTAGAGAGGGTATGGGTTTTTAGTGTGTTTTCAGGGGAAGGCAGTGTAAGGGCTGGTAATCTCTTGGGGATGGATGACATTAGGGAGTGGGAGTGCAGTAGGGGACGGCATCAGTGGGGTGTCAGGGATAGAATCAGAATTGGAGAAGGTATATGAGAGTAGAGAATTTGTTGGAGATGGGATAAGAGACTGGAGGGAGAATCAGAAGATTCAGGCCATGTTCCTGATTGTGCAGCTAAGGCTAAGGGTGGACACATGTCTCCATTGGATAGCAGCACTACTGCCACTGCTACCACCAGTGCTTCACTAGCAACCCCTCAAATTCCTCCAGAATAAGAAATCTGTTCTCTTTTCATTCCTTGACACTTCCTGTATCCTCCCCCAACACCCACCTCTCCTCTGTCAGCTACCCAGGGGACCCTGGCTCTCCCCAGCTCCTTCCTCTCCCTTACCAAGTTCAGTGGCCAACACGGTGAGATTGTGCCAAGCTCGAGCTTCCCGATCCAGAGGCACAGACGTCCGGATGGTGCCGTCCTCAGGTTCAATAGAGAAGCAGCGCTCGGGATCTGAGTGGGGGAGGATGGAGTATCTGAAGAAAGAGGTGTCAGGATTAGTGGCTGGGGATGGAGCATGAAATATCTGGGGGGAGGCTTCAGAGCTGATCTAATAACAATAACTGACATTTCTATTGTGCGTTATGCATTAGAGAGCCCTTTCCTTACAACAACTCTGAGCTGGGTAGGCTGAGTATTAGGATCAAAGATTTAGAGCCAGAAGGAAACTGAGAAGCCATCTGGGGCAACCTCTGTATTTTACAGATGAGGAAACTGAGGCTCAATAAGACTAAACTGACTCATCCAAGGTTATACTGGTAGTTAAATGAGACAGCCAGGATTTGAATCCTGGTTCCCAATTCCAAATCCAGCTCTGTTTCTACTGTGCTAGATTAAGCTTCCTATTCCCCCCTTCCATAAATGAGGAAACTGAAATACAGAGAAGTTAAGTAACTTGCCCCAGGTAACACAGCAAGTAAGCAGTGCTGTTTCCACAGCACCATGGGTACTAGAGTTTGGAGTACCCCAATGTCATTCTCCTAGGTTAATTCTCACAGCTGCATTTGGTAAGAAATTGAGCTCTTTCGGGTCAGGGCCAGCTGGTATAATTGTGGGGCCCCAGGAAGGCCCCTTTGCCTTAAATTATCTCCTCTCTGGATTGTCATTTTGCCTGAAATTGACCCTTTAGGTTAAGACACCTACCCAGATTCACCTCTAGGAGGGAGAACATAGAAAGTTATTACCAGTCATTAACACCTTAGAAGGAATCAGTTGATCATATCCTTAGACTAAATTAGCTTACCAGATTCTAAGAGTTTAGTGTCCATGGGAAATGGTAGAAAGGGAGGCTCAGAGGATGAGCTTTACCTGGGAAGGTAGGCCCGAGCAGGGTGCTGTGGTGTGGGTTGGGACAAAGGGGTCCAGGAGGGATGTAGGAAGAGGAGGTGGGAGAGTAACAGACATGCTTCACTGTCACTACAGTTCTGCTGAGGGTGGGACCAGGGGGTACCTGTCCAGAGCGACAGGGAGGCCACTCTCTAGACTCCCCTAAGCCCAGGCTGTGCTTGGGGTCATGAAGCTCTTAGTATTTAGGACTGGAAATGAAGAGGAATGGGGGTCCTGATGGAGCCTGACCAGTGGTTTCTCCTATCTGAATAGTATTTGGGAAAATGGATGCCCGGAGAGGGCAAGGGGTTGAAGGGAAACTGAAGGAGATGAAGGTCTGGGAGGCTATTGGAGAGGGATAGGCCAGGAATTGGCAAGTCAAGGAAGGCCAAGGGGACACAGGGAGAAACAGGGGCTGGGGGACATTGGGCAGGAGAAGCAGGAAGAGGATTGGAAAGCCTTTAAACTTTGATATTCAATGACTGAGAGAAGCAAATGAGGAGCTGGTTTTTGAACTGTTCTTTGCCACTGAATAGGACAGGGGCTATGGCCCCCTGAGCCTCACCTGATGGGGCTGGCGGGTGAATCGAGGTCCATAGCAGAGACACGGCCCACCAGGGTCCCTGGGGCACTGTTCTCAGGCACAGCCAAGTGGTAGGTAGAGTGGGTAAAGACAGGTGGTTCTGGAGCATCCTGGACTGCCACACGGACAGAGGCCACATCCTTGAAGGGCCCACGACGCAGGTAGGCTGGGTCTATGAGTGTATTTGTGGCCTCCACACGGAAGGCATAAGATCTGCGGCTCTCAAAATCCAAGGGCTAAAAGTGGGAGGAAACAGATCTGTAGAGGCTGGGGTGGGACCCTGGAGCCCATCGCATCCCTGCTAGACTGGAGAGACTCCTCTGTCCTGAGCCTGGGATACTGCCTGACCCTGGAATAAAGACCAGGGTCTGGGGCTAGACTTGGTGATTCACTCCCCCTTCCCTGGAAAGAATGGGAGCCCTCTGATCTGGAATGCATCCGGGGACGCATCAAAACAGGAGGAAGAAAAACTCAATTAGAAGTGTATAGATGGTTACAAGGCAGGGATGCCACCCCCTCCTTCCCCCCACCAAGGTGGTTAAGTAGGTGAATGTGTATCTGGGGTAATGTCTCAGAAAGCGGAGCATAGAAAGTGGATGTTGGCTTGGGGTGGGGGGAGAGAATGTCAGGTGGGGCACACCTTGCGTATGGTAAGAAGCCCATCTCGGCCTTGGGCATCAGTGCTGATACTGAAAGTCTCAGCCCCTTCCCCATCCAGGATGCTGTAAGCCATGAGGGCGTTGTCTCCCAGATCAGGGTCTTGGGCTCGAAGCCTGCCCACCAGGGCCCCTGGCCCTGCAGTCTCCACCACTGAAAACTGGTATAGGCCTTTGAAGAGAAGGGGGAACAGACTCAGAATGGCCCCTTCTCCTTTCCCAGATACTCCCATCTCCTGGAAAAAGGGGAAAGGGGGTCCATGGGAGAATTCCTCATTTCTCTTCCTCCCATTTCCCTAGAAAGCTCCCTTGAGGGCCTCCTTCCCTCCCTTTATCTTGGTTTCTAGGGGTGAGCAGAAGACTTCCCCAGGGCCCTCCTCCCCACCTCTCAGGAGAAGAGGCCTGAAGGGAATGTGATTCAGAGAGTGAGGGAAATATAGACACAGGGGCTAAGAGACTGAAATTCAGAGAAGGGGACATAAAGGGATAGAGTTGGCGCCCTTACTTTGAGGGAATTTGGGGGGGTTGTCATTGACATCGCTGAGAGTGACAGTGACTGTGGTGCTGCCCGACAGCCCCCCCATGTGGCCACCCATATCCTTGGCCTGAATCACCACCAGGAACACTTCCTGCGTTTCCCGGTCCATGTTGGGGATTGCTGTTCGGACCACTCCTGGAAGGGGATGGAATGTGATACTAAGTCAAAGGCATGATCCCCACCCTCACCCTCTTCATTGGGTATCCTTTAGACCCTTCCCCTCTGTTGCTTCCCAACCTCACCAGTCTGGGGGTCCACAGAGAAGAAAGGCAGGCCATCCAGCACTGTGTACACCAGCTTGGCACTGTTCCCATAGCTAGGGTCATCAGCGTCTTGAGCTGTCACCTGAATCACTGATGTCCCTGCCAGGGAGTCTCCTGTCACCCCCGGCTCATAAGGGAGGGAAGGAGGGGGCAGGAGTGAGGGAAGTGATGGGAGGGGAAAGGCTGTAGTAGGTTAGACGAGAGGTTTCGAAGGTGGTTTGGGCCAGTGGGCTGTGGGGCAAGTGTTGAACAACAGTCTGGGATCGGGGGGAGGTAGCACCCTGGAGGTAGGAGAGGGCCCTGAGCAGATGGGGTGTGGAAGGGAGTATCCTGGAACAGGGGAGAAGATATTTTGGAATGGGATTAGGGAGAAGGCCTGGAGGAATGGGATGAGCCTGGTATATAAGTTGGGAGTGAGCAGCTTGCCACAGGAGACACTTGAGTGGGGAGAGGAGTCTAGTTTATGCCAAAGGAAATTTGGGGTAGATCAAAGCAAGGGTCCCTCACCGACATTGGACATCTCTGGCACGGTGGCATGGTATGGCCCAAGGGGGAAGACTGGTGGGTTGTCATTGATGTCTTGCACTTTAATGATGAACTCAGATGGTGGCTCTAAGGGCCGGTTGGAGGCTCTGTCCACAGCCTGGGCCAATAGCACATACTGGGCCTTTTCCTCCCTGTCGAGGCTCTTGGTGACATGGATGTTGCCAGTAGCCTCATCAATCACAAACACAGTGCCTGCTCCCTCCCCTGTCAACAGGTACTTGGTTTGGCCCTCACCACGGTCGACATCTGAGTGAAGCTGTAGGGGACACGGAGGTAGGGGTCAGACGTGAGAAGGCTGCTGGGGGGAGAAAGCACAGCAAGGGGAATGGACATAAGGGATAAGAAGGCTCATGCTTGGGGACAAGGGACTTGACCAAGGTGAAGGAAGGAAGTGAGATGGGTGAAGCTAGGAGGAAGGGTCAAGTGGGTGGGAAATATGAGACTGTTTTGAGGGGAGGGGTTAATTCTTACTCTGCCAATGAGGACGGGTTCGGGGCCAGCATACTCCTCGATGACGAAGAACTGGTTCCAGACCCAGCTCCTTCTTGCCCGAAGCAGTGTAGGCCCCTGGCCCTCTTTGATACCAGCCCATGCTTGGGCTGGGGCAACCAGCTTCCCTGCACAACCCCAGCTCCCCAGCCAGGCCAGCAACAGCCGCACAAAGACCCACATGCTCTGAACCTGGTTCTGGTGTTGGCTCAGCCCAGGCTCCACTCACTGACCCACCGGCCCTCTCCCCACAGTGGTGCTGTCCATGTGGTGGGTGGGGCCAGTAGGGCAGGTGTGTGGGAGCTATCCCATCAGTCCAAACCTGCAGAAAAGGAATTGGTCAGCAAGGGAGAAGAGTGAGATACCTTCAAATCCCCCAACCTGGACACACTGGTAACCAGACCCATTAGTAACCATTCCCCAATACTTTCATTGCTATTGGATTCGGTGCTAAGAAAATAACTTAAGGGTTTGGGGAGAAGGGGACAGATAGGACAGGAGAGGCTCAAGCTGGAAGGGATAGGGAAGGAAACAGAGAAGAATCCCAATACCTTCATGACTTAACATTCCTAGCCACCCCCATCCTTCTTCCCAGCTGCACTACCCCTATATTCACCTCTGCCCTCCAAGTTGTCAAATCTCTGATCAGTCACGGTGCAGAAGGGAGAGCTGGAGAGAAAGGAGAGAAAAATGGGAGAAGGGGCCAGAATGTGTGGAAGGTCTGAGAAATCCTCAGTCTGGGCTCTCTTCCCCTCAACTTGCCCCTCTCTCCAACACAGGGTGACTGGCAGTTTTAGGATCTCTGCTTTGGGAGCCTAAGGAGGAGGGGCTGAGGAAAAGGGCTTGATAAAACCCACCAGACTTAATAGGGGTTTGATTCTAGGGGGTGTGGGGCCTAAGATGATCTGAGGGAGGGGATAAGAGGTGAAGGGGGGGGAAGTAAAGCCAAATCTCTAGGGAGGTATAGAAAATGAGTGAGGTCTAAGAAAAGAGGCGACCCCTGACATGGACTCCTGAGGCCCCATTTCTCTAGATCCTGCCCAAGATCCCATGTGAAAGGCATTGCCGGGCTCAGTCAGTCTGCACAGCAGTGATACCCCTTGCAGCTAAGCAAAGGGACTGGTGGGGAGTGAGGCAGAGCTGGGGGCCAGGGATAGGAAAAGAGGGGAATGGGGAAGAGAAGAGCCACTGAGAGAGACATAAAGATAAGCGAGGGAGATGGAAGAAAGCGAGAACACTTGAATGATAGTGGTAGAAAGAGATCAATGGAGGGAGACAGAGAGTGACTGAAAGACAGAGATACAGAGATACAGAAAAAGCACAGATCCAGAGAGCTAGACCCCAGTGAAGAGTCAGTATGGGAGCAGAGAAGAAACTGCAGGTAGTGGTGACTGGGGAGATCCCTAAGAGCCGGGTTAGACCAGGACAAGAGAGAACTTCAGAGTCTGGGGAAATGGGGACAGACAGGAATGGTTCAGGCGGGGAAAGACAGAAGAGGAAGAACGAGGAGCCCAAGTCCCATTCCACTCTATTACCCCCCCTCCCGGGGGACACCCCAGGTAGCACCCTGCTCCAGTCCCTCCTCCTTAACAAGATCCAGACACCTGACAGCCTGTCCATCCAGTGGGAAACCAGGGAATGGGAGAGAGGGAAAGGGAGACAGGTAGAGATGAAAGATGAAAAGGGAGAAGAGAGAAAGAGGAGAGAGGGAAAGAGAGCAAAGAGAAAAGGGAAAGGGAGAAAGAGATGAAAGACAGAAGGGGAAAAGAGAAAAAGGAGAGAGGAAAGAGGAAAGGGAACAAGGGGCAAGGGAAAAGGGGAAGATAGAGATAGAGATGAAGGATAGAAAGGGAAAAGAGGGAGAGAAAGAGGAGAGAGGGAAAGAGAGGAAAGAGGAAAGGGAATGAGAGGGTGAGAGAGGGAAGAGAAGTGGTGAAAGACAGAGATGTGGGAAAGGGTACAATGGGACAGATAAGAAGAGGGGGAGGAAGGAGAGAGGAAAGAAGAGGGAAGGGCAAGGAGGAAAGAGAAAGAAGGGGGACAAGAATGATAGTGATAGAAGGGAGGGACAGAAACCGAAAGGAGAAAGATATTGGGTAGGAGTGAGACGGGGATGCGAAAACAGGGTTTGGGAAGAGGCGAAAAGAGGGAATGAAAGAGGAAGGGAAAGAAGAAGAGAGGAGCAAGGTGAAACAGAAGGGAAAGAAGAGAGCTGGAAAAGGGAATATAGCGGATGGTGCCCGGTGTCTGTCGCGGGGCAAACCCCTGGGAGGGACCGCAGAGCCCCCCCTCCCTTTGCCTTGCCAACCCCAGCTGCTCCGGGGCGGGTGGAAGGTCCGCTTACCTGGGCTGGCGCAAGGGTCTCTGCCTCTCTCCCAGCAGGAGAGCGAGCGGCAGGCAGGAGAGGGACACCCACACCCACACACAGCCCCACCCCCCCCACCCCACGGCCACCCGCGAATGAAGCGCAGAGACCCCGACTGAAGCGTCGACTGGGGAGGACGCCGGAGCCCGATCGGGAGGCAGCGGGAGCAGCGGCTTTGCTGCAGGTCTGAGCGGCCCCGGCGAGAACAAGAGCGAGACGGAGCCGCGGGGCGGGGGGAGCGCCAAAGGGGGGCGGGGGAGGAGGAGGAGGCTCCGCCTGCAGAGGGAGGAGGGAGGAGGACGGAGGACGGTGGGGAGGAGGAGGGAGAGGAGCGGGAGAGGAGGGGAGGAAGAGGGAGAGGGAGGAAGAGGAGGGGAGAGGAGGAGGAGGAGGAGAGGGAGAGAGAGGAAGAGGAGGAAGAAGAGCAGGAGAGAGGAGGGGGAGAGAGAGGGAGACGGAGAAGGGGAAGAGGACGAAGAGGGAAAAGGGGAGGCAGAGAGGAGGGGGGAGCAGGCTTTTTCTCCCCAGCAGACCCTCACCTGGCGGGGCCGGGGCAGTGCAGACTCCCTCACCCGCCCCTCCTCCCACGTGTGTGGAAAGGCGCCCGTCCGGCGCATACAGATGCCGTGCCCTGCACCCCGGCTCGGTCCTCCAACCCGGCCACGCTGAGCCCTGTCTGGCCCCTCCATGCAGCCGGATTATGGGTTGAGGGTGAACCTCAGCCTCACTCAGGGCATTACTTCGGGGGCAGCTCGGGGTGCCCAGGTCGAGGGCGATCTGGAGGGAGGTTGGCCCCTGAGACACGGTAGTCTTTAGAGACGGTATCCCTAGGGAGAGGGCCGAAGGGGTCGGAATGGGCCCCGGAAGGACGTGATTTCCTAGGGCGGCGATCGGGAGAAAAGCAGCCTACGTTTCGGGACTGGCACCCTCAGTAGTCAGCACGCAGGACGACTGACCCCTGGCGGTAAACGCGGGGAGTCTTAACATCTTGGACCGGGATGATGAAGACACCGCCACCATGTGCAGAGGTTGTGGTGGGGAGAAGGGGGTTCTCTCTCCACAACACTCCCCACTCCTCCAGCTGTACCGCAGCAGGAACTGGAAGGTCAGTGTGCCTCCCTCCCATTCCCCATACACCCTTCACTGGTCCTCTTCAGGTGGTGGGAAATAGGACACAGTATTCTACACTGGAGCAAATTTTAAGGGTTGAACAGAGGCTGATCTCCAGAACCCTGGGAACAGCCTTCTAGGTCGTGATCCTGCCACCTAAATGTATGCTTTGGGGCCTCCCAGCTAAGAAAAGTCTACCAAGGCCAGGAAGCAGAGCCCTCACCCACCCTCTCCTACTCCTACTCCTACATGACTAACTCCCAAGGAAACCCAACCGCACAATAATAGGTAAAACTAAGTCAGATTTTTATTTTTTCCATAGACCACATCATTTAATAATAAAAAAAATAAAAATAAAAATAGAACAGAAGGAAAAGGTGGATATAAAGTGGAACTTGTGGGCCAGGTGGAGGCTGAAGGGCAAGAGGGAAATACTTCAGGAACTGCAGGGGCCTGGGGACTCGGGAGGAGAGATGCTGATTCAGCTCATAGGTGCCCCAGTCCTGACCCCAGCTATTCCCGAGGGGAGGTGAGATCCCCGTAGGGGAAGAGAGGGGAAGGGAATGAAAGGAGAACAAGTTAGAGGGAAAATGAAAGATGGGGAGAGAAGGATGAGGGAGACATGGAGGATGCTGAGTCCCCAGGCTGCTTCCCATCTTTAAGATTAACCTTTACCCCCTCCCCCCTCCCCCCAAAATGGGTCTTAGCCCTACACAGATTCAGAAATGGGGTTTGGGGAAAAGGCTGAAGGGCACATGGGGCAGCACACAGCCACTTCTCCCCGTGTTCTGTGAACAAAAAGAGGGATGCACTTCAGCACAGGTAATTCTGTGCAATACCCTCAGGGGTGAAGGTGGTGGCAGTGCCCATCCCTTTGTGGCTCTTACCCCCCACCAGCAGGGTGGCTGATGCCTGAGGCTTTCCTTAGGGTGGGGGGGGCTGCAGCTAGCGGCGTCCACCCCTGTCTCGCACTGGGGTGCTGCGGCTGCGGCTCCGACTGTGCCGCTTGGTGTCCCGACGATCCCTCTCCCGGCCCCGTTCCCGTTCCCGATCCCGATCCCGATCCCCCCGGTCCCTCTCCCGCTCCCGCTCTCTTTCCCTCTCCCGGCTGTGCTCTCGACGTTTCTCCCTCTCTAGCTGCCGGCTGCGCTCTCGCTCAGCCTCCTTCTCTCGTTCTTTCTGTTCTTCTTCCTCTTGCTCTTTTCGCCGTTTCTCACGCTCCTTGGCCCGCTCGGCCCGCTCGGCCTCCTTCTGAACAATCTGTGGGCCAAGCAGGGGAGTCAGGGTGTCTGCTGTCTATGCTTCTTCACAGAGGGGCTTTGCCCCTTTCCCGTAACCCTGCCACCTCCCTTATCCAGACAACCCATATCCTTCTGGCTTTCTCCAGTCTTTATACAAGAGAAAGCTCACCTGGCAGTCAGTCAGAGGAAGCCAGTAGATGCAGGGCGCTGCCTTGGTCTTACGGAACAAGTCATCCAACAGCTTGGCAGGTGGTTCCTCCTGGGCTTTTTCTGTGAAGACAGTGAATGGTTAGGTTCTGACTGTGCCTGGCCCCAAGGTTTATCCCATCCAATTGGTGGGTCTGCCTGCCACAATCCAGCAGCTAAGGATGGGAAAAGCTACCCACAGCCCAATCACTACCTTTCTTTTCACTCTTCTTCTCTTTGGACTTGGCGCGTTCCTTTCGACGGCGGTCACGGGAGCGAGACCGGGAACGGGGCCCTTCACGAACCTTGTCCCGGTCCCACTCCCGTTCTGATCGAGTACGTTCCCGTCGCTCCATCTCTCGCTCTCGCTCTGCCCACTGCTCCCGCACTGCCCGCTCCTGCTCCCTCTGCTCTGCCCTGGGATGATGAGGTGGCTGGGCTGGGGGCGGGGGCGGAGGGTGCAGGGGCCGTGGGCCTCCCTGCTCCTCAGCTTTAGGCTCAGAGGGTCGGTCAGGCAAGAGGCCTCGGTGAAAGTCCAGCTGTGGGCACGGAAGAGCAAACAGTCAAGAGGAGACGAAGACACTCCTGATGGACTGGTTTGGGTACATCTCAGTGGCATTTCTTAAGCAATGTTACAAGTTCAGTTATGGAAAGGGCAGTGGGTACTGGAAAAAAATCTTTCCTTGTAGAGGCCCTGACCAAGGTGTCAGGGAAAATCCTTCATGAAAGGATTCTGGTGCCCTGGACCCTTAGAAAGGCTGCCCTATCTTAGTGAGGACAGGGGAAGATAAGATGCCCATCTCTTTTCTATTTCTTTCTTTCTAGGTCTCATACCTCATCCTGCTCTGCGTAGTCAGCACACAGGAATTTGGGATTGGACTGGGGCCACTTGACTCCATGCAGAGCTGTTCGAGTGGCAACAGCTTCCTCTACTGTTGAATACTGATGAAACAAGAGCAGGAAAAAAGATTATGCATAAAGCCTTCAATTTATTCACCATCCTACAATGTCCCAAGACCGGCTCCCAAAGGACTTCAACAACCCTTCCACCTCACCGTGACATAGCAATGGGACTTGATTTTATCTATCCAGAAGGCTTCTTCCACCAGGGTCCCCGTACGACCCAGCAACTCCTTCAACTGGCCTAAGGTAAAGGGACGAACCTGCCGATGAAAATGGAATGTCAAAAGCCACAAATGAAATAAAGGTAGAAAGGCAGTCATTCCTAAGGTTTCTTAATACCCTGTGGCCCAGCCAGAATGCTTAGGGATGCATATTCTTTAGTTGGAGATGGGGATGGAAACTACTTACCAAATTGGAGATATGGACAATGTTATTGATCTTGCCCCGAGGTGGTGAGGGCACCTGGGCTGTACGAACAGGATCATCAATTGTGATAGACACACCAGACTTCTGCTGGCTGATTGAACGCCGCGTCAGAGTGTCTCCCAGCGTCACTGCAAAAACAAAAACCAAGAATGGTTGTCAGCAGGGCATAACTGTAAGATTATTACCTTCTCCAGTACAATCCTTTTGTCCTTTCATTCCCTTATTACTCACCTTTTTTTACTTCATGCTCCACAGGTGGAGGCAAGGCAACTTCTACAGAAACCTGAGGTACTTCAGGGGGCTCAACTTCAGGCTCTTTTTCTTCCTCCTCTTCTTCACGCTGCCCATTTTCCTGGCCCTCCGCTGGCACCACCTATAGAAAGGAAGAAGATAAGGGAACATATCAGGGGCACTGAGGCACTCCCTAACAAGCACATCATATCCATGAC
This sequence comes from Vombatus ursinus, assembly GCF_900497805.2. Classification (NCBI taxonomy): domain Eukaryota; kingdom Metazoa; phylum Chordata; class Mammalia; order Diprotodontia; family Vombatidae; genus Vombatus; species Vombatus ursinus. The sequence continues at coordinate 3,528,204 of NW_020954672.1, forward strand.
CCTGACTCTTTCTGGTGAGGGAGGGAGGGAAGAAGGAACAGGAGATGTCAGAAGCTCTTTCTAAAATGCTAGAAATAATGTTAAGTGAGGCAAATCATCTGTAACAGATTCTCAATACTGGGTACAAATACATGAGTCCCTGATTTGCTTAGACACTCAATCAATGGAAAAGGAGAGACAGTCCAATCTCTGATTCCTACCTCAATAGCCACCCTGTTCCCAGCCACTTCTAAATAGAGAGAACCTCTCCATAATCTGGCTCCTTAGCACACCGAGCCTTTTACCTGTGTGACAGTCCGGCATATCTTCAGCCCCTTGTCGTGGGTTCCATCCTCACCATTACGCTCTGTCTCATCTTCAGAGATCCTTGAGTCATCAGCATGTAGATCCACAATGGCCTCCTGCCCCGCCAGGGGTTTGATGTCGGGGATAAGGCTCTGGGACACAGATACCCCCCCACCCCGTTACACTGGGCCCACATCTACTCCCACCTCCCCACATCCCACCCCTCAGGCTTTTCCCACCTCACCTTGAGAGACTCGGTGGTGATACTGATGGAGGGCTTCTTCTGGGTGGTGGCTGTGCTAGCCCCCCAACGCCTCTTCCGTCCTGGCTGGCCTCCTTCTGTGTCACTGTTTCCAGCTGGCACCCCTTTGGTAGCCGCTACCCCCAAGAAACAAGGCTCAATTGTGAGACAGCCAGGGGCTCTATATTGGTTCCCTCTGTAATCCCTTTAACTGACCAACCTTTAACTTGGGTTATCTATCCATCACTCCAGATTGTTAACACATTTTAAAAACTAAGGCAAGTAACCTTAGAGACTGGAAAAAAACTTGTCTTCAGAGTGAACAAGAACAGAAGAAGAACTATTTCCTGATTGAAAGAAATTACCTACCTGTACTTAAAGGCAGCAAATCACAGTATGTTTGGTGGGGGCTGTGTGAAAAGGAAAACCCCTAAGCAGTTTAACTTTTCAAATGGAGGTAGAAATGACATTTAAAATTGTAGGGAAGGGGACAACAATGTACGGTTTATACTGGGGCCCAGAATTTAAAAAAAAGAAATTCTATCAAACACTCTCTAGTAGGATGGAAGAAACTCCTCTGTGAGACAAAAGGGCCTTCATTACATATTCTCTGGTTCTAGGAACTTAGGTGTTTGAAGGAATGTGTCTCTCTCTACATAGTGCTTTAGGCTCTAGAACTGCAAAGAACAAGGGAGAGACAGTAAATGGACAGTAGGGTCTAAAACACCTCACTGTGTATTTCCCACTGGGAGGGAGGTAAGCCTTCCTATTACTTAGAAACTGGCATAAGTGCAAGGAGCTCAATGGAACCAGAGAAATGACAAAAACCTATACTCTTGGGAGAGAGAAAAATGCAGAGCAATAGAGAAGTACATCTGTTCCATCAAAAATTCTGGTTGCTATGGGATCCCTAAATATCAGTGATTTAAGTCTGGACTTACAGACAACGGAGATCTTCCTCTTGAAGGATTTGGGCATCGAGCTCTGTATAGAGAAGAGAAGGGGAAAAAAGAGAAAGAGACACACCCCACAGAGAGGGGGGGAAGAGGTTAGATGAGGGTAGTTTCAGCACAGGCTCCAGAGACACAGAGTAAGAGAGACAGAGACAGACAGAGAGACCAAAACAGAAGCGGCAAACGGCAAAAACGGAAGCGGAACCGATGCAAGTTAGAGAAAAAAACAAAACCAAACGTCACATCGGGGAAAGGTCCGTCCAGTCCACACCATGCCTGCATATTAGCTTTACCAGAAATAAGTTGAAAAGAAGGCTTTTAGGGTGTAGTAGCCTCCCTGGCTCTTCAAAGATGTTGCCATGCCCCCTTCATAGTCCTTCTGGGTTGAGACATACTCGGCCCATATTCTGAGGCCACTGCCTCTATTGCCCAGAGTTGGCTGATGCAGTCCTCCTTGCTCCCTATTAACTCAGGTTAAAAATGAAGGAACAAAGAAAGCCAACTCTGGGATGGGAAAGGCCTCAAGGATCTTCCTTTTTCCTCCCTTCAAATGACCAACCAGTCTACCAATGAAAATTACTTTAATCCCTCAAGTACAAGCGATTTTGCTTAATTGTGTCCCATTTGCAAGATGCTTTTGTACTCTAGAGGGTTAGATTCCGAAGATTTCTGTTACCTATAGTCCTGATTTCTTTTGGAGGAAGGCAGCCCAAGACCAACTTGACAGGAGGAGAGTGAGCTAAATGTCATTTGAACTTACAAGTAACAACTGTAGAAAGGTCTTGAAAGGGACAGCCTTTTTCACCTGTTGCATTCTTAGACCTCCTGAGGCATCTTACTTGGCTCCATGAGGGATTTACCATTCCTTCTCCAACCAGGACTCATGCCTTACAGGCTTTAACTGAGGACTAGAAGGTGGCTTTCAGACAACTCCCTTCCCTTCCCAAAGGAAAGGGACTATGAAGAGAGCAGAAGGGAGAGACTAAGAATGGGGGACAGAATGGAGAACCTTTATATTTGCATGCTTATTTCTGGAAAAACTAAGGCCACCCTTCTAAAGGGTGGAGCAGGACTCCTGACAAAATCTCTTCTTTCCACCTCCCTCCCCAACCCTGCTTCTGTCATCTAACCAAGTCTCCTTGGTCTCCGTTAAGGGCCAGCCTGACCCCAGCCGGGCCGCTCTCGACGGGAAAGTTAGTGAGAAAAAAAAAAAGTCTTAATTAAAACAGGAAAAACATGAACCAAATAAAATCAATAAAGAAATCAGAAAATTAAAGAAAAAAGGGGAAAAATAAAATAAAGATTTTTGGGGGGAAAAGAAAAAAAAGAAGAAAATAAATAAATTAGGAATATGACAAATGTTCCAGGTACCATCTCACACCTGGGATCTTCAGTTCAGCCAATCGCACCTCACTGTGTACTGTATCTAGTCAACCGCCGGTCCAATCAGAATGAGCCCTCCCTGCTAGGCGCTGTGCAATTGGTGGGGGGTTGGGTTGGCAAAAAAGGTGAGTGCACGGCGTGGTGGTTGGCGGCAGAGCCACAGTCCTCCCGGGGGGGCGAAGGGGGGGGCAAGGGGAAAAATTGGGGGGGCAGTGCCCAGTCTCCAAGGTGTCAGACAGTTCAATGGTGGTGCCCGGGCTCAGCGAGGGGCAGAGGGGGAAAATGAGGGGAGAGACAGCAGTCCCAGCCCTGTACGGGCACCATCTTGTAGTTCCTGATGAGGTGGCCACTGAATGGCAGGAGTGGCTCATGCCCTGGATTATGAGAGGCAGGCATGGACCCCATGTCCATCAGTGGCAAACCGCAGCAATAACACTCAACATTTGCAATCCAGGTGATAGATGACTCCAGGGTCCCCTTTTCCTCTGCCTGCAACTAGGTGGGGAGGCCTTTGATCAGATGTGGCCATGGCGCCTCAGATGAAGGTACCCCTGGAATGGTAGGTTGACATTCCAGGTGAAGAATGACAACCATAAGGCCAAGCTGCTTTTCTTCTTAGAGTGTGTGGCTTCGCCTCAGAGAGCTCCAGCTGGGACAGTGGCTCCAGTCAGGTGGATGGATGGGTCCAGGCCCCTGCCTCCAAGGATGGAGAAGTGGTAAGAGCTGCCAGCATACTACCCTCCACCATGTGTAGTCAGGGACCAGAGGAAAGTCCATCTGATGAGTGAGCAGTGATGTAGCAGACTGGGATGTCACCAGCATTAAGTCCCTGGGGCTTAGACCTTTGACCTTCTGCAGGATCCTCAGCTGTTGAAGCTTATTCTGAGGGCCCCACTTTGGTATTTTATAGCCTGATGCCATGCCCACACATGGCTCTTTAGGGAGATTTTGTTGCCCTAGAAAGGGAATCCAACAGTCTGTAGAGAACAAGGAAGCCCCCAGCAGAGGCATATGGATAGGGGCCCCAGCACTGACAAAAGTTCTTCTTGAGGCATCCCAAGTAGGGAGATGGCACAAGTCCGCCCCTTTCCAGATGCACTTTGCTTTCTGAATACAAGTCTCTCCTGAACAGTACTCTTCTGGCCCCCTGCTGTAGACAGGTCAGGGAAGCAGGTTGTGGGGGGCCCCCCCCAGGAGCCCACATACAACCCCCCTTCTGGCCGAGGCACCAGGATAGCAGACTCGGCTCTTACTGGGCAGCTCAGTAGCAGCGGGTGGGTCCAGAGGAGGAGGCAGCAGCAGCAATTGGCCAGTTGGGCAGGGTTATATTTTACGGGCGGATTACCGTACATGAGGTACTTGGACAAAGTTTTACGGGGAAGAAGGACCTTGTAATAAATAATATTCTGCACATCAAATCACTTTCACCGGCCCCCACCCCCGCAACACACACCAGAGAAAGGCTACACACACAACAGTCCCACCCACCCTGTGTCCCCAGCTCCCAAACCCAGCTAAGACTTTCTCTATCACTACAATAGCCAAGGAGATTTTGCTGGCTTGGACTGAGGCAGCCCTTGAATTGGATGCATGGCATGAGTGAATGTAAATGGAAAAAAATAGAAAAAGAATCTCCATGGAGTACAGTTATATACATCTCAGCAATGGGAACACTGGAGGGCAGATAGGAAAACTCAAATTTCCTCAGAATGGTTAGTCTGTGGTGAAAAATCCCAAAAGCCCACTAGGGGGCAATGCTTTCTAACAGAATAAAAAGGAGGGAAAGCAAGAAGGTGACTATGCCTAAGAGACTGAAGATGAAAGCAACAAAAACTGAGCTCTGAGTTTGGAAAAATAATTTAAAGAAGGAAGGAAATGTAACAAGGACTCTTGTCCCTAGTATGAGTCTACCAGGACACAACTAGGCAGCCCCAAGACAAAAGATCAACTTGGAGACTTGGAGCTGATGTCCTAGAAATCAGTAAGGGAGAAAGAAAGGAAAAAGAAAAAGAGAAAAAAAGTCCCCCTTAATTCAGTCTCCAATTAACAAATACAAAACTGAAAAGACCCAGGAGCTAACCTTCCTCAACAACAAAGAAATGTTAAGCCCTGTTCCCAATACAAGGGGTATCCCTTGCTAAACCAGCAAATTCTCCCTTTGGCCCTACACTCATCAGTGTCCCTGTCTGCCTCTGGGACCTGAGCAAAGATCTGCCTCGTCCCTTCATTCTGAACTTATCCCGCTGTTCAAAGGGGGTCACCAGAGTGGCCTACCCTTTCCCCTAGGGTTGTCCCCCACCCTCACCAACAGGTGGCCTTGAAATTTACCTCTTTCTTCTCCTCATCCTCTGCATTGCCCTCAGGGCGTTCCTCACTGCTTGCTGCATCTGCAATGGGCATGGGGGGCTCAGGCACCTCATTCTCAGGCCTGTTTTCAGCTGTCTCCATGGTCACTTCCTCCTTCTCCTCGCTGACAATATGGGGGGAGGGGGAGGGAGGGTAGGAAAGGAAGGGCAGGAAAGAACCAAGGGGAACAGAGAGCAAGATGTTAGCTCGTGAGTCAGGAAACTCCCATGCTTCGTCACTGGGGATGGGGTGTGTGTGTGTGTGTATATATATGTGTATGTATGTGCTTTCCCTATCACACTGAGTGTTTCGCTTCTACTGACTGCCCCAGTTGTTTGGTCGTGAGGCCTAACCCAAGTAAAAAGGTAAGATTTTCTTTTACCTAAGGATGAAGGGGGAATTAGCACTGGTCACAGGAACCATATCCTTCCAAGTTGGGACAAGGCTATGATGGGGTTGGGGTGCTGAGGCTATCGTCTCTGCTATAGTCCAATAACACTGACCAATGCTCACAAGTCTTTATTTCTATTCCTTTCTTCAACTATTCCCTCAGAGGTGATTCTACCAAAACTGGTGTCCCTCCCCCACCCCCACATGAATTAATAAACACTTATTAAGCACCTACTATGCGTAAGACGTTGTGTAGGGGCCTTTTTCTCAAAAAGATGATAAAGTTTGGTCATGGCTGTTGCCACTGAGCCTAAGCTTAAGTAACTATGGTCCATTCACTCATCTGATCTGAAGATACCAGGAATGGAGGAAAAAAACAGAGGGATACCTCACCAGTAAAGGCTTATACTTCATAAGCCACGGCCCTCTCCACCCCCCTCTCCCCAGCTGTAGAACTTAAGGTGGAGTCATGGCCACTCTGATATTCAGCTGACCCTGCTTTTCCTAGTCTCCCATTCTTACTTTCACGGAATTAAAGAGCTAACCACTCAGTCAGAACACACCTACCACTTCCCTCAGATACCCTCAATGTTTTGAATAACCCTCCCTTTTATCAGAAGTATGGAATCCACTCTCCTATTCTGGATTACACAAACTGTCCCCCATTCTCACGAAAATAATTCCAGAGATCCATCTTTGAATAAATTGCCTCTCAATCTTCTTTAGTCCCCACCCCTAACTTCACCCCCCCTCCCCCACATGCTTAAAAAAAAAAATCAGATCAAGTTGACCAGGGGCCTAATTCTCTGGAGAAGAAACCAAGCCTCCTGGGTGTGATAATAACCACCAGGAAATCCAGCAGCCCAGACAGCCTGACACTCAGAGGTCAGAGAGCCTCCAGAGAGTAGACTAAGAAGGCTGTTGGGGGGGGAGGGGAAAATTTATACTGTGCCCCCAACTAGCAGGCCCCGACAGAAACACACAGGATTTAGCTGCCTAAACCTAAAGCACAGGCTAGCTTGAAAAATGCCTATTCCCCACACAGATGGAAGGGGCCTGATTGGTATTAGGCTGGAAAGACAAAGAGGAGAAAAGCATGATGTCTAAAAACAATTAAAAAAACAAAGGAGAAATGAAGGCCACAGGGAACAAGAGAAAAGAAATGAGGAGGCACAAATGGGAAAGGGAGGAGAGACATGGAAATGTGAAGATCTCACCCTTCTTTGCTTTCTGATAACATGCTTTTT
>NW_020954672.1:3535091-3535179 GCF_900497805.2 Vombatus ursinus
AAAAAAAAAAAAAAAAAAAAAAACACCAAAAACCAAAATCACCTTCCTTGTCCCCAGCTCCCACCACCTCCTCCCGGCCCCAGATCCA
>NW_020954672.1:3535254-3547519 GCF_900497805.2 Vombatus ursinus
GGAAAAAAAAAAAAAAAAAAAAAAAGGTAAATGGAAGGGGAGGTGGTGGTGGTGAGGGGAGATTGAAATAATATATCTGGCGTTTAAGAGATAAGCGTTAAGTCCTCACGGCAAACCCCGGGTTGGTTGGGCCACTCTCTCTGGAGGAGGAGGAGGAGGAGGAAGGCCAGGCTGCTAGTAGTGGCTGGCTCTATTGTATTGGAGGAGCGGCAGCGATCAGCCGGAGACATGCAGGGGAGCCATCTTGCCACTTACCCAGCAGCCTGTGTGTGCAGAGAGGGGAGGGCCCTGCTGCAGCAGGGGAGGGGAAAGCAGAGAAGGGAGGGAGGGAGGGAGGGAGGGAGGGAGGGAGGGGGCGGGCGAGTGAGCAAGCGAGGCTGTTCTCATTTGGCAAAGCAGGCCACAGGGAGCTCGCTCAGTGCTGGCTCAACAGGCCTGGCCTTTCCCCCTTCTGTGCTCACTCAGGTTACAACGGCTACTGGGGGCTGACCCCAGGGGGAGGCTGCTCTCTCCTTGTCCTCCCAGGAGAAGGGCTGAGGGCGGGGAAGGCATTCAAAGTTACAGCTGCTTACTTTACTTGGAAGCTTCCAGAGGAGGAGGAAGAGAAGGAATTAGGTAAGAGAGATGGGTGAACAAGAACAAGGTAACAAAGCCAGGGATGAAGCAGATACAGACAGACAGGATGCAGGCAAGAGTCTGGTGCCCCCCCCCCCCCAATTCGTGGAACATGAAACCAGATCAGCCAGTTGGGAAATTCTAGGGGTGGGGGTGGGGGTGTTAATTGACAGTACTACTGGGTCACCATGGTAACAGATCAGCTTTGCAGCTGTAAGGACCATGTGTCACTCCCCACCACCCCTTTTCTCAGGGACAGCTGGTTACTGGAAAGTGAGAAGGGAAAGAAAAGAGATAGGGGTCTCTAAACAGATGACAAACAACTTTGGTAGTGTTTTAATAATGTCATCTTTGCCTCAGGATAGAACTATAGGCAAATAAGAAAAAGACAGCAGCCTTTAAGTGACTGAAAGTGTGAGATACAGGGCCCAAGGCTGCCCCTCTCAATTGCAGAAGAGAGCAACGTGACCTAGGGGTCAGATGCTGTAGCTTCTAGTCCCAGTTCTACAACTCATTTGGGTGACCTTGGCTAAGTTTCTTTACTCATCAGGGCTCATTTTCTTCATTTGCAAAATGAGGGCACTGGGATAGATCATTTAAAAGGTTCCTTCCACCTCTAATGATGTTTAGGAGGGGCCCAGGAATTAAATAAAGCAAGAAGATTTGGGCCTAAAAAGATGAGGCAGAAGAAAGGCATATGCCAGGCAGGAGGGAGCAGCCTGAAGTTCAGTGGAGAAAGTCAAGCAGAATCATTACCACCATAACAATGGTTCAGTGTAGAGCACAGCTGTTTCTGACTCTGAGACAAAATGCAGCACAGAAGGCATGTAATAAATATTTGCTGCCTGAAGACTTCCTTCTAAGGGTGCAACCCAAAGTCTAGCATCTTTTTAAAAAACTGAACTTTTAATTTCAGAAATGAAGTTTCCTCCCTGCTACTAAAGGGCACAGTAGGCTACAACCCGGGAAGATACTGAAGGCCTCCAACCCTTCCTTTCTAGTTTCCTTTCATGGTCTCTGCTTCTCAAAGGCCAATTTACTCACTCTGTCACTTTTACCTTGGGTGAATGACTTCCTCAATCAGGTTTTAAGTGGGGTTTTTTTTCCTTAGCCAGCATTGTACACAAACAAGTGAATATTTAATATAGTTCTTATTTGAAATGATTCAGGTTATTTTGAGGATACCCTAAAGGTTGGACTGTTCTTTCTCAGGGTGATTGGTGGTTTTCTAAGATGCCATTCTAGATATAATGTGGATACTTAAACAATGCTTGTTGAATCAAATTTCAGGTATACAAGGGATTCCCCTAGAAATATTTTGTGCAGAATACCCATATAAATCATTACCTTCCAACACCTTCCAATTTCAGCTGGGCTGAGATTACCACCTGCTGTCCTGAGGTACTTTCCAACTGTTAATATCCCTCCCCAGAAAGAGCTTCCTTTAAGAAATAATTCGGTGTTAAAGTGTGGTATTATTATGATGCCTTTCCTTGAACCCAAGACTGTAGGAATTCTTACCACCCCCTCCATCCCTCTCAAGACACAGCAGGTTTGTGTCTTTCATATGCCTAGATTATCCTATTAGAATCAATTCTGTGAATGTGTAAGAGATCAAAGACCTCATGAGGAGAAAACATAAGCAAAAGTTGAGTCCTTGAAAGTACCTGAAATGTGAGGTGGTGGCCTTAACCTCTCATAACTTTAGCTCTAAGATTGTTTTAGTGAGCTTTTGTCCTACCACCCAGCTGTTTTCTGTCATATTTTAAGATAAAAATTCATGTTTTATCCTTTGCATTCATGTACAAATATCCCTAATAAGCTTAAAAATGTGTGAAAACTCCCCTTTATGTGTTTCCACCCACTATTAAGCAGGACAGTATGATGTAGCCCAAAGGAAAAGCACAGTGTAACCTGGAGGTGAGAAATTCACGTTAGAGTTCAAACCCAAATGAAAGAAATGTAAATAGGAGTGAAATTCAGACTAGCTAATGGAAAAACAAATTACTGCACACACACATTTGAACTCAAACCCCAAAGTTATTCCAGATAATTCCCAGGGAGCTGAAAAGAACTGCTATGAAAAGACAAGAGAAACCCTGGGGTTTGGTAATAAAGATCCCAGATTAACTGCTGTGCTTTCAAACCCTAAAATTAATATTCCACACAAAGTTCAGATAAAGAATAACAGCTTTTAGGACAATGAAGGACTCAATTCTATCTCTTGACAGAATTGTGGTAATGGGGGCCCAAGTTCCTTGGGGAGGGTAGATTACTCTGTGAGGTGTTTCCTTAAAGAATCATTCCCTTCTTCTCATGCATGTGAAGGACAATGTGGATCTGCACAATGGCAGGCAGCTACACTAAGAGTGCTACTGCCTGCTGGGTCCGTAGATGAAGAAAGGTTGTACTTTAAAATGTTCAGACAAATCAACTGACAAATTAAGAAGGTAAGAAACAGCTATATACTCAGGATTCCAATTGGAATGTTTCCCTGCATTCACAAATGACACAGTACCATTTTTTCTATTGCAGAGGAACATTTTTTTTTACTTCTATAGCAGGTAGAATGATTGGACTTTGGAAAAGGGCTCAGTTGGATTAGGATTTGAGACTCCGGCTCTTGTTGCATCAATGAGAATCCCCATTCCCAATCAAAGGCCTGGCCTAACTGAATAAAACATAGCCAAAAGTCAAAATAGCAGCTATAATGAAAGCCAGCTCCTCTAGTATAAGGGATTTTTGAAGGACAACTGGCTTTTCTAATGTTTTAAAGAAGTGGTACAGCTCACCTCCATTTCTGATACTCCTTAACTTGTTTAGATGGGACAGGAAAACTGAAGTTGAGTCATGGAAGAATAAGGTTTTCATTTAATATTATTGATCCCCCCCCCTTTGAAACTGGTCAGGGTTCCAGAAGGCCACTGTTTGAATCAAAGGAACTCCCAAAAAGTGCTGTACTTCTTTAAAGCAGATCCTCCAGAGATGTAGGCAAAAATCTGAGGTACTGGTTTACTGAATCTAATGCCAACATAGTATGGTTTAAGCCTTTAGTTTAAGTCTTTTTGTTAGAGTGCTGAATAGACCATCTGGTGAGCACAGGTAAGGATTTGGTGTGTATCTCCCTCCTCCTCCCCCCTTCCCCAGTTTGTGTTGCATCTGTACTCCAAACTACTACCCTAGTTATATAACCACATCACCATGGCTCATCTAGACAACAATGAAAAGGCACATTCTTTGTGCAAAGGGAAAGCAGGCTGGACCCTTTATCCTCCCTCAACCCATCAAATAGCCAGACTGATATGACTACTTCACTTGCAGAATACAAAGTCAAAGTCATTTTTACTTAAGGGGAGAAAAAAATCCAGAATTGACTCAAAGCTCTGCTTGGGGCTTGCTACTGTAAAGGAAAAAAACCAAAGTGATAGTTGCCTGCCTCACATTCTGCAGAATACCTTTCTGGGACAAGATCTGGGATTCTAAAAATCATTGCTTCTCAACAAACAAAGGAAACAATTTTCTAGGCCCACTAACACCAGGCTCATAAATACCCACTTCAAAGTTGCAGTTATACAAATAATAAGCTGTACCCCTTTATGGGGTACCTCAGGCTTATAATAAGCACAAGAGGGAACCCCATATCCTGACTGGAGATGTAAGCTGGGGCCAGATATCCTTAACACCTTCCAGGATCCGATGGGTTGTCACTTTATGTTCCTAGAAGAAAAAAACTCTTTTCCAGAGAATAATATACCCATTTCAAGAAGGAAAACCAAACATCTCTTAAAGGAAGTGGTGCCAACCCCGTTTTAAAAAGAAAATGTAATGGCCACATGATGGCAGTAGGTGTAACTTAATAGTATGATAATGGCAGTGATGACATTAACATAGGGTCTTATCCAAAGGCAAGTACTATATGGAATATAAACTCATTACAATCATTTGAAAATGAAGTAAAACCATACATCCGTCCTCAATCAAAGGCAAAAAAAATTATTTTAGGGTCTTCAGAAATAAATTATTTTGACTATTACAGACCTAGGGAGAAATCACATTAATGTTAATTTATAAAGAGTTGGAAATAAGTTTGAAAAATTTTTGGATAAAGTGTTACATTAAAAAAAGTTATTCAGACACTACAGTCTTCATAGCTGAGTAACTTATTCCCATGATGCTTCACCCTGGTTGTATGACTTTTCAGTCAGGTGAATATTGTTCAAAACGGCTGCTACATCTACAGTGGGAATCAGACAGCAATTCTGAGTCTCCTTCCATGCCAACTATTTTAATGAAACCCAGAAATGCAGTATAGGATCAAACAAGTGGCTTTAAGGTCACTAAATCTCAGGTTGAAGGTATATTGACAGCTCGTTGGTCTAACTTGGACCTATAGGAGCCTTCTCTATAACATCCATAACAGATGCTCATCTAGACTGTGCCTGAAAATCTCTAATGAAGAGGGAACCCATTATCTCCCCAAAGAGCCTACTGTAACTCTAATTGTTAGGAATTATTTTCTTCACATCAAGTCTGAATCTGCTTCTCTGAAATTTCTACTCACTGCTCCTGGTTCTGACCTCTGGATCTCAGCAGAACAAGCCTAATCCCCCTTCCCCATGAAAGCTCCTTGTAATATCTGAAGAACTGATCATCTCCCCTCTCTAATGCCCCAGGTCTTTTCTTCTTTGGGATATATACCCCCAGTTCCTTCATCTTATCGTCTTCTGGACATGCTGCAGTTTGTCAATGTCTTTCCTAAAATGGGACACCCAATATTCCAGTTGTGGTCTGACCAGGAAATATAGCAAAAAAGACCAGATTCCCCCTTCCAACCCTGAAATCCCCTAAGTTTTCTACAACCTCCAAATCACAAAAGCGCTATCAATGGATAATAGGGCTCTAGGGCTTAATATAATTAAAATATTAAATATGGTTCCTAGAAGCTAGTCTTTGGCATCACACTTGCTAGTTAACAACTATCAAATCTAGAGTTTTTGAACCAATCCCAAGAGTGATAGGGGCACTTAAGGTCCCAGAAATAAAATTTTGGCTTAGTATAGATAACTGCTATTATGCTTTATTTCACAAGCTTAATAGGACTGATTATGTCTTGAGTTTGGAAGCACAATTCCTTGCTCCACAAAAGAAATGGCTGGTTGTGATATCTGTTCCTTCAGTTGTCCTGCTCTCAGCAACATTTCCCAGACTTCTTTATGGAATTCTGGCAGTAGCTTCTAGTATAGTAAAAGAAACCTAGAACTTGTCCAGTTAAAATTTTGCCTCCACAGATGATGTGGTGAAAAGAACACTTGGGATTTGGAGTCAAAAGTTCAGAGTCAAATCCTAGCTCACTCTTCCTACCTATTATAACCTAGGACAAGTAACTTAACCACTATAGTCCTCAGTATCCTTTTCTGTAAAATATGGGCATTGGACTAGCTCCCTTCCAACGCTATTAATCTTATGAACTAGGAGAATAACAAGACTACGTCCTAAATTGCCAGTTATTTATGAGGGCCCATTTCAAAGATATGACTTACACAGTGTGCTGGATCCTTCCTAGAGCTGGCTGCTGAGGGATCTGTAGCTCTGGTGCTCGGGTCTCTACAGTGGCAGGTGATTCTGCCTCTTCAGCTTCAGACTTCTTGGGGCTCCCCTGTCAAAAAGCAAGAAAAAACAAACATACCAAAGAGCTTAGAGAAATAACTCTGTATTTTTGTATTTTGTATGTTCTCTATACGTTAAGTGCTGAATTTGAATTCCTTATTCCTTTATCTGGATTTGATGAGCATATCCTGCCCTGGTATCTCAGTATACCTGACTTCTATCTATCCTATACCACACCATCATTTCACTTCAAAAGTGGGTCACTGAGTGGAACATGGCTTAAGGAAAGGCACTTAGACAATTTCTAAAGCATCTTATTAGGAGGCTTTTATTAGCTGAGCAGAGAGCTCAGAGCTCTGACTTTCATTTCTGCTTTAAAGGAGGCTACTTTTGCTCTTAGAAGGGCCTGAGATTTTGCCAGTGAGAAAATAGAATATGAGAGAAAGTCTGTTTAGTTTTTGTGAGCTAGAGAGGGCTGAAAAATACCTGTAGATATAAATAAAAGACCACAATTGATCCCTGATAGAAAGTCCCTTCTATATTCCAGTCAGTACCCAGAGATGAGAATAACTCATATACCCAAGACAGCAACAAACTCATGGGTTCTGCTGAAGGATAGATTGTTTCTATCTTGTGATATTCTATGAGATATGAGATAACTGAGCCCTAAAAGATGAGTAACATAATCCACTGATATTACCAACTAAGTATACTTTAAAGTTACTTAAATGACTACTCAACATGTCTCGGTAACACTGAAATTATACCTAGTGTTCTTCCTTTCCTTTCCTCCATGGGCTTCCTAAACCTGTCTTTTTTGTCCCCCCTTTTCTTCCTCTTTCACTCAGGTATAGAAGTTCAATAGGAGGGTCCATTCTACTCTAGTGCAGTTCATGTACAGGCAGCATGGTATACAGAAAGAATAATGGACTTGGAGTCAGGAGAATTAGGTTCAAATCCCAACTTTGACATTTAGGGTATGTGTGACTTTGAGCAAGTCATAAACTCAGCCTCAGTTTTCTTCTCTTTAAAAATAGGGATAATAATACTCACACTACCTACGCCACAACTTTGTGAGGAAAATGCTTTGTAAATCCTAAAATACTACATAATTGTTAAGTTATAAGAGAGGTAGCAATTATCTCTTTCCCCCTGGTAAGGAAGTACCATAGCCTACCAGCTCTGGTTTCCACCTCTGGGTCTTATGCTTCTCAACTGGTTCAGCCTGGCTCACACCCCGCACTGGGGCAAAGGCTGGAGAGATGGTAGTCCTCTCTTTTGGTTCAAGGACCTGCTGCTGTGGCACTGACGAACTGCTGAGAACTGCAACCTCCTGCCCAGGAGAGGAATCTTTGGTGTGGGAGTAGTTGGTGCTGCTATCCCTGGAGACTGCAGGGCTCCGAGACTGAGGAAATCAGAGTGGGAACATCATAAGAACACAAGTCTTTGGTTCCAATAAGATATTATCTAGTTTCCCACTTCTTACTTATTGAGCTTAATACAGGGACCCTTATTCTCCTGTCTTATCCCAATGTTTAAGCTAATAACTTATAATTAAGATAGTTCAATTTCCAGTTGTAGTCTGTGTATTTTTAATCTGACTACCTTAAGTTTTTTTAAACTTGTTCTTTTCCTGTCAGAATTACCAGCTTCTTTGATTCGGTAGTCAAACAGTGTTCTAGAATTCTCAAACCAGCTTAGATTGGAAGATGGAATCAGCCTCAGCTAGATGGGGGTTCTGAATAAAAAAGGAATCCACCTAGGTATAAATTATAGGACAGGGAATTTAAACTGAATTCTAAAGCAAAACACAAAGTGGGAAATAATAATAGGCTGGAAGCTGAGAGAAAAAGAAGATTTAAAGTCTGGAGGGCAGCTAGGTGGCACAGTGGATAGAGCTCTAGCCTTGGAGTCAGGAGGACCTGAGTTCAAATACAGTCTCAGACACTTGACACTTACTAGCTGTGTGATCCTGGGCAAGTCACTTAACCCTTATTGCCTCACCAAAAAGTGGAAAAAAAAAGTCTGAGATGTAAATAATGTTGATATAAAACAAGGCTATGTAAATGGATATACTCACTTTCCTACCATTGCTTGATGCTGACCGGGATCGAGAACGAGAACGGGACCTAGACTCTGATGTTGACCTCGAGCCTACTTTGGTTCCTGAACGTGGGTTGGAACAAGAGCGTGACCAAGACGTATCCCTCTTCCTGGATCTGGGCGGTGATCGGGATCTAGAGCCAGAGCTGTCTGGAGATCGGGATCTTGAGCGGGAAGTGGAAGAAGATGATGAGGATTGGCTGGAGGGTGAACGTTTCGTCCTGTGGCTTGGGAGAAGGGTGGGGGAGTCTCCTTTGCTTTCCTTTTGCACCAAAGATAGTGGCTGTTCAGAGGGAACCTCGGTGTTCACCTCGACTAGATTTGATTCCTCAGCTTTTAGAGCAATTAATGGGGCAGAATGCTCTGGCTCACTCTGGAGAGCCTCCTCAGTTGAAGGTACAGTCACTGTGCTTGTTTCAATTGGAAGAAGGGAATTCCCCTCCTGTGCTATCTCAGTTGGAGACTTTGCTTTGGCGCCTGGAGGGCTTGGCAAGGAAGGCAGCCTTCCTACCACTTGGACAGTATGTGGGGATAATAGCAGTTCTTTGGCCTCAGCCTCTTCAAAGGGAGGAGACCTCTGGGTAAGGTCAGGGGGAGCTGGGCCTTCCAACAGCTCTGTTTCTTCTCCAGTGGTGGGCTCACTAGGAGCTGGTGGAGTGGATGCTTCCTTGGTCAGCAGGGGTGGGGGAGTCTCTTCCTCACTGGCAACTTGTTCTGGTTGTGGCCTAAGGGAAACCTTTAGCAGATCTTCGGTCAGCCGAGGTGGGGAAGGAGATTTTTGTTTTTCTTCTGGGGATTTTGTACCTTTTACTTCTCTTTCTCCTTCATCCTCCTCCTCTTCCTCCACTTCTACTCCTGATGCTTTCATACTTTTCTCTTGCTGCAGTCTGGCTAGCTGATAAGCTTCAGCTTCCCCCTGGGCCCTTGTTGTTCTTCTGCCTTCCTCTAGTCCTCCCTGTTCCTGGCATCCAGTACTTTTGGTTACTCCCTCCATCACCTCCTGAAATGCTGCTCTGGTTTCCTCCTTTTCCGCTTGAAACTGTTTCAGAACTGGCAGCTCAACAGCTTTTTGTATCTCTTCTTCTTCATCTTCCTCCTCCTCCTCCTCCTCCTCTTCTTCCTCTTCTTCCTCCTCCTCCTCCTCTTCCTCTGTTTTCACATTTCGATCTGCTCTGGCCCTCAGATTTCTGGAAGGTGTTTCCCGTTCCTCTTCTTCCTCAGCAGCCTGGCTTTCAGAGAGCTTGGCTGCTCTTGCCTAAAATAAAAAAAAAATGCTCATAGGCATATACATTGGCTCTGCACCTGCTTGTTAACAAATCTAGTAGAGAAAAAACAAAGAAATTTAGGAAAACGCCTTGGAGGGAGACATTCAATGACTTTCAATACCACAGAAAGAGGTGAGACAATACTAAACAATTTCCTTTTTTAAAAAGTCTTGGTTTTGGGGCAGCTAGGTGGCGCAGTGGATAGAGCACCAGCCCTGAAGTCAGGAGGACCTAAGTTCACATCTGGCCTCAGACCAAACACTTGACATTTACTGGCTGTGTGACCCTGGGCAAGTTACTTAACTCCACTTGCCTAAAGAACACCAAAAAAAAAAAAAAAGTCTTGTTTTTATTTAACGATAGTTTAGTGGATAGTGAGGTAGGCTTCTGAGTCAGAGAGTTCAAAGTTGAGTTAAGTCTTGCCTCTGGACCTGAGCAAGTCATTTAACCTGAGTTTCCCAAGTAGCTCTCTTAAGATTATAAAGTTGTAGAGAAAATGCTTAGCTGCACTTGTACAGTAAGCTCCAGTGGGAGATCCCTACTGATGAAATGGTAGGCCCAATTTTAAAAAAATTAATTTATATGTCTTATTTTTATATCAATTTCACTTCTGACTATAGTCCTTCTCCTTCCTCTCACCAGCAAGCTATTTTTTACATCAGACATTTTAACTAAATATGTGATACAATCTTAATTTTAAAAGACTGCAAAGGCAGTAGAGTATTAGAGGTCATAACTGGCTAGTTTTCTATAAAACTTACTATTAAATTTTCTAATAATAAGCTGTTTTGGGAATACTGACATCATAAGCAAATTAGGGGAGCATGGAAGAAATTACCTGTCAGATTTATGGATGAGGAAGAGTTCATGACCAAACAAGAGACAGAGGATCACTGGGGTAAAACGGATAATTTTGATTACATGAAATTAAAATTTTGCACAAACAAAACCAATGCAGCCAAAATTAGAAAACAAGAAACTGGGGAAAAACTTAAGAGCAAATTTCTTTGATAAAAGGTCTCATTTCTCAAACATATAGGGAACTAAGCCAAATTTATAAAAATAAGAGCCATTCCCCAATTGATAAATGGTCAAAGGATATGAACAGGCAGTTGTCAGAAGAAAAAAATCAAAGTGATCAATAGGCATATGAAAAAAAACCTAATAAATATCAAAATAAATAAAATAATAAGAAAAAATCTATAAATCACTTATTAGAGAAATGCAAATTAAAACAACTCTGAGGTACCATCTCACACTTATCAGATTGGCTAAAATGACAAATGTTGGAGGAGATATGGGAAAACAGGGACACTAATGCACTGGTCTAGTTGTGAACTGGTCCAGCCATTCTGGAAAACAATTTGGAACTATACCCAAAGGCTATAAAACTAAGAATACCCTTTGACACAGAAATACCACTACCATGTATATGCCCCAAAGACATAAAAGAAAAAGGAAAAATGGACCAATATATACAAAAATATTTACAGCAGCTTCTTGTGGTGAAAAAGACCTGGAAACTGAGGGGATGCCCATCAACTGGGGAATGGCTGAACAAGTTCTGGTGTATGATGACAAGGGGGATGGTACCAGAAAAACCTGGGGAGACTTATATCAGCTGATGCAAAGTGAAGTGAGCAGAACCACACTGTACACAGCAACAGCAATATTCTAAAGATGATCAACTGTGAAAGACTTTGGCTATTCTGATCAATACAATGATTATCATGATTGCAATTCATGATGAAAAATGCTATCTATCTCCAGAGAAAGAACTGATAAACTCTGAATGAGACTGAAGTATATTTTTTATACTTTCTTTATGTGGAACTATTTTATATGACTTTATATATATATATATATGTACACATATACATAAAATGAATACTTCTCAATGGGTAAAGGAAGGGTAAGGATAGAAGGAGAGAACTTAGAACTCAAAATAAAACTTAAAAATGAGAGAGAGAATACTGACAGTTTGCTAACTCCTAGAAATCTGGTTTCCCTGATAATAATTGAAATGACTTTCTCAAAAGTTACTAATTCCCTACTGCTGAACGCAAAGTCCTTCTTTTCTTCAGTCCTCATCTTCCATGATTTTACTTTTTTCTATAGTTTTAGACACTACTGACAACTGTCTTCTGGATACCCTTTTCTTCCTTGGCTTCAGTAACATGACACTTCTCTTGTTCTCCTCCTACCTTTTTTAAATTAATTTATTTTGATTTATCAATAATCACTTCCTTAAGCTTCTGAGTTTTAAATTTTTCTCCCCCTCCCTCCCTTCCTCCCCCAGAGTGCTCACAATCTGATAAAGGCTATACATATACATTCCTATTACACATATTTTCACGTTAGTGATGTTGTAAGTCAGAATTAGAACCAATAGAAGGAACCATCAGAAAGAGGAAACAAAACAAAACAGAAGGAAAAAAAGAGCAAATAGTATGCTTTGATCTGCATTCAAACTCCACAGTTCTTTCTTTGGATATGGATAGCACTCTCCATCACGAGGCCTTTCAAGATGTCTTAGATCCTTGCATTGCTGAGAAGGGTTAAGTCTATCAATATTAGTCATCGCACAATGTGGTTGTTACTGTGTACAACATTTTCCTGGTTCTGCTCACTTCACTCAGCTTCAGACCATACAAGTCTTTCCAAGTTTTTCTGAA
>NW_020954672.1:3547529-3548079 GCF_900497805.2 Vombatus ursinus
CCAACAATGCATTAGTGTTCCAATTTTCCCACATCTCCAACATTTATCATTTTCCTATTTTATCATGTTGGCCAGTCTGATAGGTGTGATGTGGTTGGTACCTCAGAGTTGTTTTGATTGGCATTTCTCTAATCAATAGTGATTTAGAGCATTTTTTCATATGATTATAGATAGTTTCAATTTCTTCATCTGAGAACTGCCTGTTTATACTCTTTGACATCAACTGGGGAATGACTTGTATTCTTATAAATTTGACTTAATTCTCTACATATTTTAGAAATGAGGCCCTTATCAGAGACACTGGTTGTAAAAATTCTTTCCCAATTTTCTACCTGCCTTTTAATCTTGGTTGCATTGGCTTTGTTTGTGCAAAAATTTTCAATTTAATGTAATCAAAATTATCCACTTTGCATTTCATAATGTTCTCTATATCTGTTTCGTCATGAATTCTTTTGTTCTCCATAAATCTGATAGGTAAACTATTCCCTGCTCTCCCAGTTTGCTTATAGTATCAGCCTTTATATCTAAATCATGAATCCATTTTGACGTC
>NW_020954672.1:3548136-3553356 GCF_900497805.2 Vombatus ursinus
TTTGGTATATGGTGTGAGATTTTGGTCTATGCCGAGTTTCTGCCATACTCTTTTCCAGTTTCCCCAAAAGCTGGGGTCTTTAGGTTTATCAAATAGTAGATTACTATAGTCACTGATTACTATGTCTTGCATACCTAACCTATTCCACTGATCCACCACTCTATGTCTTAGCCAGTACCAAGTAGTTTTGAAGATTGCTGCTTTATAATACAATTTAAGATCTGGAATAGCTAGCAAGCTTCCCCTGCATTTCTTTTCATGAGTTCCCTTGATATTCTGGACCTTTTGTTATTCCAAATGAATCTTCTTCTTATTTTTTCTAGCTCTATAAAATAATTTTTTGGTAGTTTGAATGGTATGGCACTGAATAAGTAAATTAGCTTAGACAGAATTGTCATTTTTATTATATTAGCTCGGCCTACCCATGAGCAACTGATGTTTTTCCAATTATTTAGATCTGACTTAATTTGTATGGAAAGTGTTTTGTAATTGTGTTCATATAGTTCCTGGGTTTCTCCTCCTACCTTTTAAATTACTTCTTTAGTTTCATTTGCTGGCTTCCTTAATGTTAGTGTTTCCCTAAGAGTTCTGTTCCTGGCTTTTCCCTTTATAAGCTCTCCCTTGGCAATTTAATTTACAAACATTCATCAATGCATTTGTTATAAGCATTCATCCATGTTTCAGTACTATATGTTGTGGAGACTCAAATCTATGCCTTAAACCTTGACCTTTTTTCCAAAACCTAGACTCACACATCTCACTCCCTAGAGGATATTTCTAGTTAAATTTCCATCCAAAACCAAACATCTTTTTACCCAAAACCAATCTTCCTTCTGACTTCTGTATTTCTATAAATGGCACTTCCATCTCTTTACTCACTCAACTCTGAAACCATGGTATCATTTTAAACTTCTGCCTTTCATTAACCATGCAAATCGACCTCAAAACTTTGTTAATTCTAATTCCACAATAGCTCTTATATTAGTTCCTTCCTCTCATGAGTAGCCAAATCAGACTATTTATTGCTGAACATATACAAATAATTAGCAATATCTGCACCAGGGGCAGTACAAACTCAACCTCCATTTAAGGAAGGGGTACAGGACAGATATCTCATTCCCACGTGGCTACCCTCATTTTGGCCTTCCTTCACCATGTCCCCAGAAACCTCATCATTAAGAAGTCTCATGATCTTGCAAGATCCAATCAGCCTTGTTACTCACACCTCATCTGTACCCTAATTTACTTATTCACTGCCATACCATTCAAACTACCAAAAATTCTTTTATAGAGCTAGAAAAAATAATAACAAGATTCATTTGGGTTTGGAGGGTAGAGTTACTAACTCAACTCCCCTTCCTTGTCCCTTCCTCCAGTACTCACTTTAGACTTCTTTGACTTCACCATGCCCCTGCCCCAGTACCTTCCCTGGTCCCTCCCTCTCACCTCCTTTTTAGCTTTGTGTGTTATCTTCCCTGATTAGATTGTAAGTTCCTAGAGGGGAGGGACTGTCTTTTTTTCTTCTTCTGTATTTGTATTCCCAGCTCTTAGCATAGTGGCTAACACATAGTAGGCACTTAAAATCAACTTGGGCACTAATGCCAAACAGATGCCCTCCCTCTTCTGTTGCCCCACATACATGGGGCAAGACCACAAAGTGCAAGGATCTACCTTGAATATGATAAAAGAGGTATGGACCACTAATGTCAACAAGAAAGGGCATCCATACAGTTTGGGCCAGCAACATCAACAAAAGCACCAGCTCTCAATGCCTTCACACTTTTACAGAGAATCTCAGCCCTTTGCTATTCCAATCTGGGACTGGGTCTCACGAACAATCAAGATAGAGAGAGAGAGAGAGAGGGAGAGGTGCTTGGTTACATGGACACCAGGGGAGTGAAAGGGAGAGGTGGATGAATGGGAAGGGTATAAGACCTCCTTCCACTACTTTGAGATCAGAAATACCACACCTTGAGACCTAAAGGCTTTGTCAACCCCTGTGCATCATGGTGCTGACAACATCAAGGTAGTAGTAGCAGGCTCTCCAGTAAAGTTACCAGAACAGTGGCCATTCCTGTGGAGGAGGAAGCATGCTAAGCTCTGTTTTAGCTAAGCTCCTAGACTGTAAGTGCTTTCACTGTCTTCTGAATGTGTTGCTATGGGCCCAAATTCTAGGCCCTTTGCCTTACATTCTGCTCATACATATACTTGATAATCTCACTTCTGTGTCTTTCCTGTTTACTTTCCCTGGAATGCCTTCTCTATCTGTTGAAACCCTTGCCATCCTTTAAGATATACCTTTAAATGGTATTTCCTCTATAAAGCTTTTCCTTCCTTATCCTCTCTCTGGGACCCTAATCGGTAATTTATTTTTGCTCTTAGAATTTCAAATAGCACTTGGCTTAAGTCTATCTTAAGAATTTGTCGTGAGAGGGCAACTAGGTGGCACAGTGGATAGAGCACTGGACCTGGATTCAGGAGTACCTGAGTTCAAAACCGGCCTCAGACACATAACACTTAGTAGCTATGTGACCCTAGGCAAGTCACTTAACCCCACTGCCTAGCCAAAAAAAAAAAATTTGTCGTGAATCATTTTATATTTTATTTATGTATCACTAATCTAGTTTGTGAGCTTTATGAGGGCAGGGAATTTGTCATTTAATCTTTACATTTCTTAACACCCAGCAAAGTATATTGCACATAGCAGGTGTTTAATTATGTTTGCTGAACCTGAAATCATTTATCTGTATCTTCATACACAATCTTGAGAAGAAGCATTTCTGTTAGACAAGAAGCATTTCTATTTCCTTGAAAAGATATTTCCATTGGGAGATAGTTAGTTACCTGTCTCACCCTGGATGACCGTCTTTCTCCTTTTCTTGGTCTTTCATCATCAGATTCACCTTTCTCTTCAGAGACGGAACAGCCTTTTCCTACCAAAAGGAAAAGTAAACGAGGTCAGTATCTTGTCAGGGACCCTAACCCACAGTTGCTTTCTTTACAGAATTTAATTGCAGTATGAAATTCACTCTGCCCAGACACAGACTTCTGATTTGTTGCTTCAGTACCAGTACAAGTTCTAGAATCTACTGGAAAGAAATTCCAAGAGTTCTATAACTGGGATCTCATTTCTAGTTCCTATTGAGCACTTAAAAATATTCTAAACCAACTCAGGCTCTGTAAATAAGTCAATGGGTATGTGATCTAATTGCTGTGGCTAGGTGGCACAAAGGATAGAATTCTGATTCTGGATTCACAAAGTTCTGAGCTTAAATAGTGTCTTAGACACTAGCTGTGTGATTCAGGGGCAAGTCACTCAATTTCTGTCTGCTTCAGTTTCCTCAACTATAAAATGGCAATAACAGCAAAACCTGCAAAACCTTGTAGGGTTGTTGTGAAGACAATGGAAAAGGGATAGCTGTGTGACCCTGGGCAAGTCACTTAACCCCAATTGCCTTAAAAAAACAAACAAAAAAAAAAAAAGGGAAAAACATTTAGATACCAACTACTATGTGCCAGGCACTGTGCTAAGAAAATGCTTAGCACAGAGCTTGCACATAGCAGGTGCCATCTAAATGCTTATTTCTTTCTTCTGTGGGTATTCCTTCCAACAATTTAGAGAACAACCCACTCATACCCACCTAACCTGCTCATCTCCTGCTCATCCAACATGCTGGGGTGGGGGTGATTCCTCAGTATTATTTGATTATCACTAAAGCCCATGAGTAGTCCATTAGTTATTCTTCACTCTCACTGAGTGACCATCTTATCTTTTTTTCTAGTCATACACTTCTCTAAGGACATCTTTTATACCATTTCTCCTAAGTAATTTTTCAGCTGTAAAGCATGGCAACCTGCAATGGAGAGGTGGGTGTGAGCAAGCTGTGACACATTTAAAAACAAGCAATTCTGCTCTTCAATTAACTCCAAAATATATACAATAACTTCCAAGGAATTTCCATTTCTCTTCCGTATTTGGGACTCAAGCACACAAATTCCTTATTTTTACTGATCAATCTGCTCCTCCTGTGAACCTTTGTTTCTGATTGATTGCTAATATATTTTAAACAGATTGCATGGCACCTACATTTTTGCTTATATAGCTCCTCATTAAACATTAACACATATGTAGCTGGCAAAAAAGTTCTTTCCTTTCATACAAAGAAAAGACTTCAGGCAAGTCACTTAACATTCTAATTGGACATTTGTTTCTTCATTTGTAAAATGAAAGGGTTGGATTCAATTCAATTCAATCAAACACCTCAAAGGGTAAATATGGTGCTAAGATTCTATGATAAGGTAGAATTACAAACACATTTAAGGGAATAGCGTTTTAAAGGGTCAGAAGAAAATTATATTTTAGGATAATATTTAATTAGCTTGGTTCTAACACCACTGAGACTAAAACTACTTTCCACACCAATGGTAGACAAACTGTAGCTTAAATCAATGTTCCCCTTAGGGTACAAAGTATGCCCCCTAACTCTAAGCTCTTCTCTTTTCCTGATATTACTTTGTCCCGAAGACATGAAATGGGCAAGAAAGCTTCTATTGGATTGGTGAGTTCTCTTGATTGGGCTCTATGAATTCTTCTCTCAAAGAAGACTGATGCCAAATTTCACAACAGAGGAAGAGACTAGAACTTGGAGCCTCACCCTACCTACACCTATATTTCTAAGGTTAGGAAGAATGGACAGTGGCCAGACCTTTTGGGATTTTTAAAACCATCTATCAGAGACCAACATTGTTGGTGCTACGATAATCATCAATGAAAACTCAGAACAGTTTAAATTAGAAAATAATGATATTTAAGGCAAAACTGCTAAAGTAGGTGGGAAAGAAGGCGGTCATCTGATTAGTCTCTTGGACTAATTTAGACCAAAAAGAGGAATGTGTCATGTGTCTATAAAGTTATAGAGGGGTACAAGGTCAACCAGCTATAACATATGAACCAAACACTAGGCAATGTTATATGTTAACATATACATAATTGAGACTTATATCTTGATATATGAGAGGAAACCCATTTTTGCCTTTTGTGGAAGAGAAAGATAGATGGCACAGTGTATACAGCATTGGACCTGGCATCAGGAAGACCTGAGTTCAATTCTGACCTTACCAGGAGTGGGGAACCTGCAGCCTCAAGGCCACATGTGGCCCTCTAGGTGCTCAAGTGTAGCCCTTTGACTGAATCCAAACTTCACAGAACGAATCTCTTTA
>NW_020954672.1:3553520-3555780 GCF_900497805.2 Vombatus ursinus
GCAAATAGTATGCTTTGATCTGCATTCAAAGTCCATAGTTCTTTCTTTGGATGTGGATAGCTTTTTCCATCATAAGATCTTTGGAGATGTCTTAGATCCCTGTATTGCTGAGAAGGGTTAACTCTATCAATATTAGTACCTAACTGATTATGTTATTCCCTTCTTGAGCCAAATCTGATGAGAGTAAGGTTCAAATTATGCTCATCTCCCTCCCTTCTTTCCCTCTGCTGGAATGGGTTTTTGTGCCTTTTCCTGTAATGTAGTTTACCCTTGTCTGCCTCCTCTTTTCCTTTTCTCTCAGTACATTTTCTTAGTTAGAACAATAAATCCACTTACTTGGATCCATTTAACCCACGATTAAATTTTTTTTTTTTATCATTACATCAAAGTCAACTTACCCACCCCCTTTATGTGTACCCCTTTAACATGGTATAATAACAATACTGTTCTCAAGGGTTTACAAGTGTCATCTTCCCTTGTAGGGATGTAAAGTTTGCCCTTACTAATAACATGTTGTTTCTTTCTGTCCTGTTTACCTTTTTACATGTCTCTCCTGAGTCTTGTATTTGAAGATCAAATTTTCTGTTGAGCTCTGGTCTTTTTATCAGGAAGGTTTGGAAGTCCCCTATTTCATTGAATATCCATGTCATGCTCATTTTTGCTGGGTAGTTGATTCTTGCTTGTAATCCAAGCTCTTTTGCCTTACAGAATATCATATTCCATGTCCTACAGTCTTTTAATGTAGAAGCGGCAAGGTCCTGTGTAATCCTGACTGTGGTTCCATGATATTTAAGTTGTTTCTTTCTGGCTGCTTGCAGTATTTTCTCTTTGACCTAGTAATTTTGGAATTTAGCTACTATATTCCTTGGCATTTTCAATTTGGGATGTCTTTGAGGAGGTGATTGGTGGTTTCTTCCTATGGCTATTTTACCCTCTGGTTCTAGGACCTCAGAGCAGTTTTCCTTTATGATTTCCTGAAAGATTTCCTGAAAGAAAGTCTTTTTTTTTCATCGTGATTTTCAGGTAGACCAATAATTTTTAAATTGTCTCTCCTGGATCGATTTTCCAGGTCAGTTGTTTTAACAAGGAGGTATTTTACATTTTCATCTTTTTCATTCTTTTGTTTTTGTTTGACTGATTCTTGCTCTCTCATAAGAGTCATTAGCTTCCATTTGCCCAATTCTAATTTTTAACCAATTGTTTCCTTCTATTAGATTTTGTACTTCCTTCCCCATTTGGCCAATTGTATTTTTTTGTTTCTTCAGTGTATTTCTTTTCCAGTTGGCCAATTGTATTTTTTAAGGACTCGTTTTCTACAGTTAATTTTTGTCCTTCCTTTTCCATGCTATTGACTGTCTCTTGCATACCTCTCATTTCTTTCCTCATTTTTTCTTCTACCTCTCTTATTTGACTTTTAAAATCCTTCTTGAAGGAAATGTTGCTGCTGCCATCTCCAGTGGAGGTCTAGCTTTGAAACATCCTGGGAGAGTTGGTCAGGCTGCTCTTTATGGATGTGGTTGTTGGGCTGAAAATACTGGAGTTCAAAATCCTTACTCCACAGCTGTGAGAACCTCAGGCTGTGGAGACCACTTTGTACGTACCATACTGGCCAGAGAATGTTCACATGCTTTGCAAGCTGAAGATGCCCACCAAGCTTTGCTAGAAACTATGCAAAACAAGTTCATCAGTTCACCTTTCCTAGCCAGTGAAGAGGGTGTACTTGGATGGGTAATAGTTCTTCAATCTTGCAGATGTTCTGCAGAACCTGATTCCTCACAAGATAAACAGACCCTTCTAGTGGAGTTTCTATGGAGTCATACAACTGAGAGCATGTGTGTTGGACATATGTCAGCCCAGGATGGCAAAGCCAAGACTCACATTTCAAGACCTCCTCCTGGTGCTATGGCAGGACAGTCAGTAGCAACGGAAGGAGTTTGCCGCCTGGAGAGCTCAGTGAACTGAACCCCTCTGGCTCAGCATGAAGTGTTTAAATGGCACTTGGGGTCCTGAGCTGGTTTTTTAACAGATATTGGGCGTTTTATTCTCATTTTATCATAACTTGAGACACAAGTGCTGCTGTAGTCTCTACTCTTAGTGATGTGTGAGTGTGTGATAGTGTAAGACTGTGACTACGTGAGCAGATGTGTGTGTGTGTGTGTTTTCCCCAATGGAATAGAATCTTTTTCCTCATCATGCAAATAAAAACCAAGTATGATTAAATGAACATCATAAAATTTACACAGTGTTTACAAAAATGAGC
>NW_020954672.1:3555936-3556318 GCF_900497805.2 Vombatus ursinus
ACCTTTTTAAAACTAGTCTTATGATAAAGGTTGTACCTCTTTCCTCAAGCTTTTATAAGCTGAAATGTTGCATAGCTTCAAGCTCTATGTACTATTATGAAATTACCTAAAAATAGAGTACAGTAATGCATAGTCTTTAGTTTGTGTATAATGGAATATTATTTGCAATGTAACATTGTAAATATGACAACAAAGTTTATGGAGAGATTCAATATTATCTTTGTTTCTTGTTTAAATATATTTTTAAGATAAAGGTGCAAAAATAAAACAAACATATTACTGTCAAAAAAAAATCCTTCTTGAGCTCTCCTAAGGCTTTTTGGGCCTCACATTAGTTCATATTCCCTTTTGAGGTTCCAGATGGTGGGTTTGTTGACAATGC
>NW_020954672.1:3556503-3556574 GCF_900497805.2 Vombatus ursinus
TTCCTTTAGTTTTCTTCAGCTCCTTTCAGATGGATGTTGTAGGGTGTTTATCCACCTGGGGTCCCTTGGAA
>NW_020954672.1:3556609-3561877 GCF_900497805.2 Vombatus ursinus
ACTGCTTCCCTTAGTTTTGCTGAGGCACTGGGAGAGCTGGTTGCTGTAGAATGCCCAGGCAACTGGTGGTTTCCCAAGCTGGTTTCCACTGGTTCTCCTGCCCTCATTGAGGCACTCGGGGGGGTCCTAGTGTTGGTATTTGCCTACTCCACCACCTTGGTTTCAGGATCTATTCCTGGTATGCTGAGGTGAGTCTTTCCACTAGCTTGCTGGGATGCCTCCCATTCTGTACTGCTCCCTTTTCCCCAAGGCAAGAGGGGCCTTTCCCGTTAATCCCTCAAGCTACCTGGGCTACTGGACTGCTGCACCTCATCCTTCTTTTGGTTCAGCTGTTCCAGGATTTTTCCTGGGGCAATATTTTCTGAGCTTTTCAAAAAATTCCTTTAGTAAAAGGATTTGTTCTGTAAAACCTGGACTCAGTCAAAAGGCCACACTCAAGGACCTAGAAGGCCACATGCGGCCTTGAGGCCGTAGGTTCCCCACCCCGCCTTAGATATTTGCTGGTTGTGTGACCCTGGGCAAGTCATATAAATTCTACCTCAGTTTCATCTGTAAAATGGGGATAATAATAATAGCACCTACCTCCTAAGATTGTTCTGAGGATTAATATGAGACAATATTTATAAAAGTGCTTTACAAACCTTAAAGTGTTCTATAAATGCTAATTACTGTTTTTATGGAAATTAAGTTAGTTATTTTTTTTATCAAAATGTGTTACTGCTGTATTAGACATCCATATAGCACTTTATAATTTAAAAAATTCTTTCTTCTACCATATATTATCTTATTTGATCTTCCTAATCTTGTGATGACAGAGCAACTATAATTATTCCTCCTTTTCAGATCAGTAGCTAAGGCTGAGAGAGGTTGCATGACTTGTCCAACATCACATCCACTCTCCCACACACTAAGTGGCTGAGCTGGGACTAGAATCTGTCTTCTAATTCTGTTTTGTGTGACAACTCTGCACGTGTAAAATGACAACTGTAGTGAGAGCCTCTGGAAGATCTGAAGGGCACCAAGATGAGGGGTTAAAAAGCTGGAGAAGCAGATGGGCTGGTAACTTGCTTGTGACTGCATTGCGCTAACAACTTGCCAGTTACCAATGGTCCACAAACTAACTAGAGCAGTAGAAGCATCCCTCCAACAGGAACCAGGAACCAAATGTTCAATTCAGAAGAAAGAATGAGTTCTGAAATGGGACAACGTAATGAATTAGAAGGTTACTTCTGGAATAACAAGGAACTTGAGGGGTAATGAGAGGCTTCACCTGGGAAAGATGGCCTGTCACAGAGGATGCCTGGGGCTGAGCTGTTCGTGACACTAGGATGAGATGCCAGCTTAGGAAAAGAGGTGAGGAAGCTAAATGTTAACAAGGAGTAGAATCAGATTTAACAAGTAGTGGGTGAATATGCTGCAATAAAATCAAATAAAAGAAAAATAGGTCAGGAACATGATGAAGGTCAGGATTTCGTGAAGCCTAGGAAATTCAAGGAGGGAGGTGAGAAGAGACCACTATAACATCAGTGCAGGGTGACCTGAAATCTGTGGAAGGAATCTTTGGGAATGAGAAAGGTAAATGAATTCTTAGCCAGAAGGACAGGAATTAGGTCAAAACTCACAGGGGGCAGTGTGACTGAAGAATAGTTAACTGGGAGACCCACAACTAGAAAAAAGAAATAGGAATCAGGTTCTATGAAGGCACAAGAATCCAACTAAATACTGGCAATAATGCACGCTGAAATCTATCTTAAGTAAGAAATTTAAGCAGTGTGGTCTAACATTCTTCAGCATCACCAGCAGACAAGACTTAAATAAAGAAATGACTAAAGTCTGCATGCCTATGAAGCTATTTGGTAGTGCAATTTATCACTTACCTGCAGTTAAGAAAGCTGTACACTACAAATTTATGTATTTGTTATGTCTTGGTATTTATTTTGTTCTTCTTTTATTTGAACTCAGGAAGACCTGAAATTGGCCTCAGATACTTACTAGCTATATGACCCTAGGCAAATCATTTAACCTGTTTGCCTTAGTTTCCTCAACTAGAAAATTGGGATAAAAATAACACCTATCTTACAGTATAGTATCATGAGAGGATCATATGTGATAATACTTGTAAAGAGCTTAGCACAGTACCTGACACATAGCAGATACTATATAATCGCTTATTCCCTTATTCCTCCATATTTCCTGGTAAAACTTCCTTCTGAAAAATCCCAACCTTTTGTTAACTGAATCAAGAAAAAAGGGATTTTCCCACAAATTGATTAGATAGGACACAGAGAAAAGAGACCAAAACAGAGACAGAAACCAAAAGTAGTTGAGGCATCATGAAAGAAATGTGTTCCCCAAATATCCAGAAAAAGAAATCTAAGGATGCTGGGGGGCAGATGGGTGAAAATCTAGAGATTTACACCTGAGGTGTAAAAATTGAATACTTTTTAATCTAGGATTTTTCCTTCATAATATATACACAGGAGGTTAACATCTGTAAGTTGACAGCACCTAAATCAGCACAACCTGACTATTATATTGGTAAACACCTGACTTTTTTATGATAGGGTTCAAATTATCAGAACAACTATGAAGACTAGGTAAGAACTCATCAGACTGGTTTATAGATCGTGTTCATTACAATGTATCTTCAAATTAGGAATCAGAGAGAATCCCTGGAAGTCTATAAATAGCCTCTATTATCAACAACCAAAATGCCACTCTAAAAGTATATCTCTCACACCAGATTTACAACTTAGACCTGAACAAATCTATGTTCTAGATACATAACCTGACATTAATTCTGATTCAATTAGGAATTGTTAGAGCTCTAAACTAATGCTTCATAAAAGGTTTCTAACAAATTCTGAACCTATTCTAAAATTCATGTTCAGAGACAGTAACCTTACAGCTTGCAAGATACTGCAAGATAACTGAAACAACTGTTGGGAGTACCCTACCACTCACTACCACATATATATATATATATAAAATATGTTTCATTATTTTGCTCTCTCCCCTGATTCCTGGCTGTACTACCCCCCCTCCCCACCAGTGATGTCAACAAGCACAGCCCAGCAGTGAGCCCTCAGCATTAGACACTGCTAAACCCTGATCTATAAAATCTTTACTTGCTTTTTAATTCATTTTTATTTCAGGGCTCTTGCCTTTCATCTCTCACTTTCACCTCAAAAGTATAGTTGAAATCGTGTTCCAATGTGTTCACACTATTCTCATACCTCCTCACTGGCTCCCCATTACTCAAAGAGTAATGTCTAAGCTCTTCTCAGCAATGCAAGGATCTAAGACATCTCCAAAAGTCTCATGATGGAAAACGCTATCCACATCCAGAGAAATATCTATGGAGTTTGAATGCAGATCAATGCACACTATTTGCTCTTTCTTCTTTTATGTTCTGTTTTATTTCTTCTATCCTGTGGTTCCTCTTATGGGTTCGAATTCTTCTTTACAATATGACTAATGTGAAAATATGTTTAATAGGAATATACACGTAGAGCCTATGTCAGATTTCATGCCATCTTGGACAGGGAGGGAGGAGGGGAGAAAATTTAAAACTCAAAAGCTTTTGGAAGTGATTGGTGAAAACTAAAAATAAATTAATTAATTATATATAAAAAAAGAGTAATGTCTAGATCTTATAATAAGGTATAGATTCCTTAGCCTAGCATTAAAAGCTTTTCACAACCTAACTTCCAACTAATACTTCCAACTTTATCTCTCTCACTCTTCCCCAAAATGAACCCTATGCTCCAAACAAGTTAGTTTATTTCTTGTTTTCTGAAAATGCCATGTGCATTTCCACTTCCAATCTTTAGCTTATGACATTTTTCCTGGTTCTACAATGCCTTCCTGCTTTTGGCTAGACCTATTTAAATTCTACCCTGACCACTCTAGCCCACAATGATTTCTTTCCATCAACCCCCAAAATTCCCTATTGTCTATACCACTTATTTGAACTTGCTTTTACAAGTTACCTTCATATGGGTCATATTTCTCCAGCTAGAATACTGTATATGCTCTAGGAAGAGAGGGACTATATATATGTTTCTTGTTAACAGAGCAGCTCAATCTTCATATGTGTATGCTGTTTTTCTAGCTAGATTATATCACCCTGAAAAACAGAATGATATATTATGCTGGTAATATCGTAGGTATTCAAGAAATATTTGAGAAATGACTAAGAGGGAAGGAGTTAGGAGTTCTTCTTAGGAAGAACTAACAAGAGACCTCCAAAATGGCTTATTAATAATTCTAAAGGCAGTTTGGCAGAAATTAGATTTAGACCATGACACCATATACCAAAAAAGGTGCAAATGGATATAGGCCTTAGATGATGTGATCAGATAAGAGTTAAGAGAGGATCAGAGGAAGAAAAAATGGAAAATTAGGATTGCATAAAATTTTTTTGTACAAATTAATCAATAAAATTAAAATTAGAGGGGAAAGTTAATTGGGGAAAAAAGTCTTTGCACCAACTTTCTCTGATAAAGGTCTGATATTCAATATGTATAAAAAACTGACAGGAAAAAATTCTCCAAATCATTAATACTTAGAGATATACAAATTAACTCTGAGGTTCTACTTCATACCTATCAGATTGGCAAAGATGGCAAAAAAGAAAAACAACTGTTGGAACAGCTGTGGGAACATGGGCACACTGGTGTATTACTGATGGAGCTGTAAATTGGTCCAGTCATTCTGGAAAGCAATTTGGAACTATACCTTAAAAGTCATTGCACTGTGCACACCCTTTGATCTAGTGATACCATTAATATATCTATGTCCCAAAGAGATCATAAAAGAGCCTATGTGTATAAAAATATTCACAGCAGCTCTCATTGTTGCAACAAAGAACTGGACCCTAAGAGAGTGGCCATCAACTGAGGAATGGTTGAACAAATTAAAATCTCCTAAGACATAAAAAAAGTCTTCAGAGAAATCTATGAAGACTTTTATGAACTTATGCAGAGTGAAGTGAACAGTACCAAAACAATTTATACAGTAACAACATCATTGTAAAGAAAAACAACTTTGAAAGATTTAAGAACTCATCAATACACTGACCACTCGACTCCAGAAGACCAATGATGAAAGATGATACCCACTTCCTGACAAAGAACTGATGGACTCAAAGTGCTGAGTAAGACATACATTTTTGGACAAGGAAAATGTGTTAATTTGTTGCCTGATTACGCTAATTTGTTACAAGAACTGTGGTATGTTTTTGTTTTTTTTTTACAATGGTGGCAG
>NW_020954672.1:3561889-3588608 GCF_900497805.2 Vombatus ursinus
GGGATGGAGGTTGCTAGCAATAATGTTGCCCCCCAAAAAAAAAAAAAAGAAAGAGGGTCATTAAAGCACTTCAAAAATGCAAAGAGAACAAAGGGAAGTTCAGAAGCAAACACAGACAGCTATGAAAGTAACATACTGAATTTATTCTATACTTTTTTAAAAAGCAAGCTGTATATAATAGAGATTTGCAGTTCCATATATAATCCTTTTTCTGTTTTGCTTTACACATGGAAATGTTGTTTTTCATGTTAAAAGTTCAGAATTTTTTAAAAATAATTTTTAAAGGGAACAAAAGAGACTTAATAAAACATTTATTATTATTATTATTATTTTTGGCTAGGCAATGGGGTTAAGTGGCTTGCCCAGGATCACACAGCTAGTAAGTGTTATGTGTCTGAGGCCACATTTGAACTCAGGTCCTCCTGAATCCAGGGCTGGTACTGCCCTTAATAAACATTTAAAAAGAAAAAAAAAATTCGATGTATGACTTAGGAGAACTTCTAAGAGGCTACCTCCAGTTGAAAGATTTGAGTTTTTTAAAAGTACAGCATAATCAAGGATAAAATTTGCCAAATAATGAGAAGAGCCTAGGATTTTTAAAAATGGACCCAAAAAGGAACCTATTAAAGTAGTCAAAAGAACTGCTCTCCAGATGCGCTAAATTGTGGAATGTGAGCTGGTCAGAGAACTGAACTCTAAGTTGGCCTAAAAAATGACAGATTTTTAGTTGAATCTTAACTACTAAGAAGATACTACGGTTGTTACTGGCTTAGAGGCCCTTTTTTGTTTGTTTTGGCTAGGCAATAGGGTTAAGTGACTTGCCCAGGGTCACACAGCTAGTAAGTGTCAAGTGTCTGGGGCACATTTGAACTCAGGTCCTCCTGACTTCAGGGCCAGTGCTCTATCCACTGTGCCACCTAGCTGCCCCCTAGAGTCCCCTTTAATCTTTCTACTTCTTTATCAGATTCCTCTTCAAAGCAGTGTTTTATCCTTAAAAATGTCCTTCCTTTCCTCTAATCCACCTAACATTATTCTCATAGTAAAAAAGTTCCTAAAATCTTACTTCTTCCATGAAACCTTCTTAGATCAGGAGACTTGGCTATTTCCCATAACTATCTAATCTAAAAACAATTCACTTTTATATAGTGCTTTGAGGTTTGAAAAAACACTTTGTTCATTACAAACCTGTGAGGTACATAGTATATTATCTGCATTTTACAGATGAGGAAGCCAGGACTTGAAATAGTTAAATGACTTTCCTTTAATCACTCAGTTGGTTAATTGTCTCCAGAAGGATTCAGACTCAAATCTTTTAACCTAACTTCCAAGTTTAGTGCTCTATATACCGTGCATGGAACTCCCTTAGTAATTCTCCCTATCATTATCTCCTTGACTTCTACTCCTTGTTCCTGTTCAGTGACCTCTTTGTGACCTCATTTTGGGTTTTCTTGGCAAAGATATTGGAGTGGTTTGCCATTTCCTTTTCCAGCTCATTTAACAATGAGGAACTGAGACAAAAAGGGTTAAGTGACTTGCCCAGGGTTACACAGCTCTAAGTGTCTGAGGCTAGATCTGAACTCAGGAAGATGAGTCTTCCTCATTGCAAGCCCAGTGCTCTACCCACTGCACCACCTAACTGCTCCCTTTCTACTCTTTAGATGTACTTAACGATAATAATGAAATGCTAATATTTTACTATTCATATATTAGTTTTTTATGTTATTATCTATACATACCTCATACACCTGGGTTATCATGAAAGCATCTGTCTTAGACTGCCAGCATACAGCTGGTAAGGACCAGGATTATGTAATTCTTCACTGATAGCATCTAATTTGGTACAATGAGGTGCATAATGAATTCTGATGATGATGACAATGATGGTGAAGACTCAAAAAATTACTATAAGATACCTACTGGGGAGGAAAGCTAAATGTGCAGTGACCGGTAAAGATAAGCTCTGGCAACATTGCTATGATTGCTAGCCAAATTCAGGATAGAGGTAGCTAAGTAAGAAGAGATGATCTGTTTAAAAAACTTTAAGAAGTAAAACAGGGTGAAGACGAAAGCAGAATCAAATGGACACCAATTCCATGAGGCACAGTACTCAGAGGACAGTGTCACAGAATTTCCCTGCTATTGTCATGCAGTCTTAAAAAAAAGGAGGCATGTTAACCCCCCTCCCCAATCAGCTTTGTAGTGCAGTGGGGAAGGATACATAGTAGCTGAGTGTCTCCTGAGCTCTAGGTCTAGTGTCTCCAGGCTGCCCTGAAACACAAGAGGCAGCAAGGAAACCACTCCCTGAGGATGGATCTTATCCTCTGACTAGGCTGAGGCTTCTGCAAAGCTCAGAAAGGGGTGGGGGAGGGTAGGGAAGCAAAGCTATGGACACAGATCACACACACACAGACATACACAGATACACACATAGACACACAGACACACACTACCTCATCTACCTGCTATCTACTGGATGGAATACTCTAATCAAAATAACAGTCAAGTGAAGCTTCTTTTTCTCTGACAAAAGGCGAGTGGTTAGCTCCATGGGTCAATAGAGACAAAAAGTGGCTTACTAGTGAAGCGGCATTATCAGAAACACTTGTTGATCTGTGACAAAGCTATGCCCTTATGACTCCTAGAAAAGGAAAAGGATGACAATCTAAGGTTACCTTCAAGTTCTGCAGCTTCTCGAGCTTCTCGTTCCAGGCGCTGCCTGAGCAGCTCCTGCTGCTTTTCCAGATACTGCTTTATAAAGCTATTCTGGCTCATCTCCTCACCAATCTGAAAAGAGCAACAGAAAGAATAAGAATCTTAGAGGACAATACAAGAGAATGCATAGGAAGAAAACACAATGGGACACATATAGTTTCTTATATACAGATAGAAGAAAAGCAACCATGATGTAGCCGGATTTTTGTCTGAACTACTCATATGATATGCTAAAAAGCAGCTGTGTCTCACATAAGGTGGCAATAGAAGGAATTATGCACAACCATCAGTTCTAACCAACCAGGTCTAAATAATTTAACTTGATGTTTTATCCTATATAAATAAGTTAGCAAGAATTATGGTTTAATGTTTCTAAGTATACTGTATTTGGATTTCATAAGTCCTCTGGTAAGAGGATCATATAAACTCTATTTGTGTCAACTAAAGAGATTGGCAGACAGGTAGCTGAAGAGACACATTTTCACCCTTCTCCATCAGCATAAGACAAGCCTAAGAGCCTCCATTATTCAGAGGAAGTAGTAAAAAACTTGTCCATCTATATGGTAAGTGGACTTGAAATTCAGCTTTTTTTGGGTCATGGGAAAATTACTGATAAGAAATGCAACAATCTACTTAAAGACCATGGTTTTCCTCAAACTTCTTTGCTCTTCTACTCTTGTAAGAATCTTTGTTTTTTTAAGAGGAAAAAACAAACACTTCAATAAAGAAACAAAACCAAAAACCAAGTATGTGCTTTTACTTCTGTGTTTTCAACCTTTTCTTATAAGCTTTAATATTTCACAAGGCCTGGATCTTAGGTAGAGACTTCAGATCAGAAAGTTTATAAAGAATTTAAGCCCACTCTTTGTAAGAACAGAGGTGCTAGGTTGGAAATACTACAACATTGAGCATGACTTAGCCTGGGCCAGTTTCTTAGGCTTGTTAAAGTACCTAGACTAAAGCGTTGTAAACTGTCAGGATTAAGGAACTGTCTGGCTTAATGAGGAGATAATAAGGGAAAAGGTTGGGCCTCTGTGGAGCTTTTTTTCCCCTAGTATCCTGGGACCTAATCTAATAGCAAAACTAAAACGTTCAAAGTAAGAGAAGCCTAGGATGTGTTTGTCCTTTAATGTTTTGCTAGAGAATCAGAGACTATCAGAGTTGAAAGGAACTTTACAAATAATTTAAATACAGTTCCCCTCAATTTACAGGTTAAAAAAATGGAGACCCAGATAGTTTTGGTGACTTGTCCAAAGTCAAGTAGCCAATCAAACAATATCAAGCTCCTACTATGTGCCAAGCCTGGGGATACAATAAAAGGCAAAAGATAGTACCTACCCTCAAGGAGCTTACAATCTAATAGGGGAGACAACATGCAAACAAATATATACAAAGCAAGCTATACACAAGATAAATAGGAGATATTAAAAAAGAGAAGGCACTGGAATTAAGAGAGGTTGGGGAAAGCTTCTTGTAGAGGGTAATGTTTAAAAAAAAAAAAAAGAAAAGGTAAAGTTTTAGTTGGGACTTAAAGGAAGCCAAAGAGGCCGATAGTTGGAGGACACAAGGGAAAGTGTTCCAGGCATAGGTGACAGCCAGAAGGAATGCCTAGCGCTGGGAGATGGAGTGTCTTGTTCCTGGAACCGCCAGCCCAGTGTCACAGTTAGTTTTATCTACAGGGAAAAGGATTAAAATTTATTTCTTCAAATTGAAGTGATTTACAAGGCTCTTATTAATGGGGAGAAGTTAGTGGGTGATCTAGTCCTGGCCAGTTTATAAATCTAGGTAACATAAGCTTTTCATCTTGCCTGCCTTAATCAGGTGTTTGCCCAAACCATTCTAACCATTTCAAATTTACATCCAGTGTAATCAAGACAATTTTTTTTTTCTCACCAGTGATCTGACATTCTGAACCCGATCTAGGTGAGGTGTCCTCTCAAGACAGTTCTACTAAACACATATGTGAATCTCAGAAAGCAATATGACAACTTTTTTCCCTTAGGATTTTGTAAACAACTGAAATGAATTAGGAATCCAATAGCTTTAATAAAGGGGCATTTCAGAATTATGTGAAATGGGAAGGATTTTGGTAGGTAATAAAAGTTTTAGGCATTGGTGCGTCCACATTCACATTAGCAGCCCACTATTACTAAATTAACTTTTTGTCTTACCTGGGAGTTTGGCTGGAATGCAGTGTGAGGTGTTGAATGTTTCTGTAAATTCTCCAGCATTAGAGCCTGGGACAAAGACAGAAAAACTCAGAAACACACACACACACACACACAAATCAAACCCTCTCCCTCCATCCCCCTTACCAAATGAAAAACTAACCATATACACTCAAATTATGCTTCTTTTTCAAGGACTTCAAAGTCCTTTACTAATATTGTTTTCATTCAGTTTCAGAAGAACCCTAAGGGCAGCCATGCCTATTGTCCTGAATATACAGATGTAAAAACTCAAAAATATATAAAATTAAAGCCAGTTGGCTCCTGTCAAAAAAATCTAGTCAGTGACAGATCCAGCATCAGGATTCTCAGTTACTCTGCCTTTATGGCTTCTGCTATTCTCAAACTTGGCCATGCAATCACATTCAATTCAAAGGTTAAAACCAACTCCAAGAGCCCCAAATTTAACAGTTAATTGCTCTTCTTGGACAGAACCAATCACTTTGACAAACAGCTGATAGATTATAGATCATAAGTTCTTTGAGATCAGGACCATGTCTACTTAACTGGGCTTGTACAGTACTGAATTCAAGAGTGCTTTATAAATCCTTTCTGATTAAAAATGTTACATGCCCCAATACCTGATTCCCCCCCCCCCAAAAATGAACCCAAAACACTCTGGTTTATCAAAACTGCAAATTGGTTTGACTAAATCTATTAAAGGAAACAACCATTATTAGTCCTAAATCCAACAATATGACTCCCAAAACTATTTGTTCCCCAGACAACCTAAACCCAAGGCCAAGGCCAAACATTCTGTCAACTCAAACCCATACTACTTGTAAAATGTTAATCCTACCCTAATTCAAACACTGACATTATCCTCTAATTCAACTACTCCAAACCTATGTCCTTATCAATTAAACTACCTAATGGCAATCCCTCCCTGATTACCAATTTTCCATATACCTACTCAAACCAATCATATCCAAGGTCTCTGAAACCATGCTAACTGGCTCTGCTTCCTCCACTTATGACAACTCTTTATCTCAACCAAGACCCCTATAAACAAATGGCCCACAACCAGCCAAGCCCCTTCTCCAGTTTTTCTCTTCACTTCATCCTCCAATATAATTAACCCCTTCAGTGCTAGCCTAAACAAGACCCAGTTCCTATCTACCTTCTTAGTCTGATTCGGTCTTCCCAACAACAACCCCAACTGCCACTTTGCCCAACTACGCCTCTAACTCTGAGCGCCCCCCCCCCACCCCCGCCTTCCCAGGTCAGTAATACTAGTGGTGGTGGTGGGATTTAACTCCTGCCGCGCATGCGCCGAAACCACAGACACAAACAAGGAGGGGGTGGGGGAGGAGGAAGCTCAAGACACTCTAGGGAGAGTAGCGCGCACCCTCCCGTTTCGAGCTCGCGCTGCTGCCGTTAAAGGCGGGAACCGGCACAGGCTCCCTTCCAGGGCAAGCCCCACCAACCACCGCGCGCGCGGATCCAGAGGCTCGCGCTGGCGGCCTGAGCGAGCTCGCGCCGAGCCCGGATACTGCGCCTGCGCCGCGGCGGCGGCTCGTCTCTACCGGGTCCGCTCCCCTCCGACGCCCCTGCGACGCAGTCTCCTTACCCCTTTGAGCCGCTTGACCAGGGCACTCTTCTGTCCACTCTTGGCCAGGCCTCGCTGTTCCAGTGCGGCCTTCAGGTCGGTCACTCGCAGCGCCTGAAGCGGCTTCCCGTCCAGAGTCACCTCCTCCAGTTCCGCCATCTTGTGTGAGGTACTCGGCTCCCGTCTCGACGGCTTCGGGCATCTTCGGTAATTTCCGCCAACGCCCTTCGAACGTGCCGATCCGACCCCGCCCACTGCCACGGCCAACCCTTCCCCCTCTCCGTCCTCTGATCCGAATGCTCAGTCTCTTCGAGAGCACTCGGGTATTTCCGTTCCCACCTTAGCACCAATCAGCAGTTTCCATTCTCTCCATAGGCTCCGCCCCCCGCGCTCCACTCTCGGAGCTCGGAGATCTCCGTCCTACCGAGCCTAGGACTAGATTCCGTTCGTAAACGCTCTCCCCTGGCAGAATCGGACTCGGAGACGTTCGGGTTTCTCCGGCTCCACCGCTCTGGAAATAAGGTCCGGCTTATTGGTGCCGAGGCGCCCGGAGGGGTTCGGGGCCTTGTGCGAGGTCCGGAAGTGCGTGGGTTGCCCAGTGGGGTTTGCTGGGAACATGGAGGTGGCAGAGGTAGCCGGAACCCACGGACTCCCGTGACTTCCTTCTGGGGTCCCCCGGGGTGAGAATAAGGAGGTAAGCTAGGCGAAGGCCCTTCCCTTGGGCCGGCTTACCTTTTATCTGAGCATTGGTGTTGATCTCTTTACCCCACCCTCACCCCGAGCGGTCTCCCCCAGGCTCTTGATGTAGTGAGGAGCCCGCTTTGGGGCGCCGGGTTTGGTGGGGGCGTGGTGTTGTAACTTTAGGGTCCAGATACAAACTTGGCCCAGACTTAAGAGAGCCGAAGTTCTTCCATCCACCCCCACGTCTCTAACCTTCCCTCAACATCTGTTCAAAGGGGAAGATTGACTTCCCAATATTTAATGCCCACAGATTGCACTATTATTACTTGCATGCTAAAATGAGGCGAGACATGAAGCCCCCACCCTGTGTCCTATGCATTGTAACCAGGATTTAAGACTAGTCAGTTCGGGTGATCCAGGCGAGTGGGATTTCCCGAACTCCCGGGGTAGCAATCCTGTACTTTAATGTCAACTTTAGAATGACACTTGTGGCAACACTGTAGCAGATTCTTCCTTCCTTCTGAGAGCTAAGTTTGCATTCTGCCCTACTGCCTCTGTCCCTAGGGATCCAGCTATTTGGGCTCATGAAAGAAGGGCTAGGAACTCCCTAGACAGAGTAGTGAGGCTGTGAGATTGTAGCTGTTGCTGATAATTTAGCCAGTGCTGGCTTTCGTTTAT
Organism: Vombatus ursinus; assembly: GCF_900497805.2. NCBI lineage: Eukaryota > Metazoa > Chordata > Mammalia > Diprotodontia > Vombatidae > Vombatus > Vombatus ursinus. The sequence continues at coordinate 3,569,738 of NW_020954672.1, forward strand.
TGACCGCTGTTGCTACATGTCTTTCACATTTGTCAGGAGAAGAAACAGTGCCTAGTAGTTGAATTGCTTGGAAAAAACTGTAGCCTGCCTGAAAGGATTTATAGGCTAGCAGTTTCATATTTAAAAGGTTTAAAATAACTTAGGTAAAATTGGACACAGCCTCACCCCATCAGCATAAAATCAACAGTTAAGGTATTTGTCAGCAATATGTTAGTAAATGAGATGGGAATTACATATAGTGAGTAAAAATATAAGTATCCATTTCATCTGTTTCAGATGCTTGGCCTTCCAAACCAACAATACTGTTTCTCTAGAGTTTTTGGCAAAGATCAGGAGACTTAACTTTCTTGCTAGTCTCTTGAATGACTTTGGGTTAGTCCCTTATATCTGTTTTTAAATTTTTTCAGTTGCAAAATGAGATAAGTGCTTTACAGTGAACTGATTAGATGGTGGGTCCTGCATGAAGCACCAGTAGCTGTTAGCAGTGCAAGGAAGATTCTTTACCATGAAACTCAGTGATGACTTTCAATATCATTTGCCCTTTACTCAGTGACCAAAGCACTCAAAGCTTTGTGCAACTAAATTTGTTGTACAAAAGGATTCTGCTGTTAAATGTATATTTATTTTAGAGGGAATAAGTTAGATCAACATGCTTCTTGCCTTTGCCCAACTTTGGGGGAGCTTAGATAGAAGGAGGAAGAATGAGAAATATTGGTTATTTTGGTGATTATTACAAGGATTAGATTCCAAAGGGAAGCGCTGAGTTTGAAGAGGTGGGGAGTAAGGATGGCAGAGTTGGAATAAAATTGTTTTAAGGGGACCTTTTCAATGTAGTACTGCTATTTATCTTCCAAAATAGTTAAATATGGGATAGGAGAAAAGAGTACATTTTTTATGTACTTGAAGAGCTAAATTTTGTACCAAGAGCCATGTGTTAGCTGTTTGGCCATCAAACTTAGGGGTATCCTTATTTTATCCATTGTAAGACTATCTTTTGTTTTACCCTTAGGATGTCACTGACGTCAACTGCCTCTTGGATATCACCATCCTCCTCCTCTACATTAGCCACTACTCCAGAAAATTACTCCTTTTTCTCCATGTCTTACTTCACTTCGCAAGAGATGAAATGTGTCCTACATTGGTTTGCCAGCTGGTCCGATCCCCAGCGTGAACGTTTCCTGCAGGACTTGGTAGCAAAGGCAGTGCCAGGCAAACTACAACCCCTCTTAGAGGGATTGGAACAGCTTAGTGTGTCTGGAGCGGACCGACCACCACGCATCTTTGATTGCCAGCTCCGACTCTGGGACCAGTGGTTCCAAAGTTGGGCTGAGGAGGAGCGCAACGAGTTTGTCAGACAACTGGAGGCCAGTGAGCCAGACTTTGTAGCAAAGTTTTATCAAGCAGTAGCTGCCACAGCTGGTAAGGACTGATAGGAGTCAGCATCATAAAAGACAGTATGACTCTGATAGAGTTGGGTCGATGGCTTTGATGTGGGAGTGCCCAGATGAGAAGGAAATGTCTAGGGATGACACCCAGGTCTGTTTTCAGAGTTATTGTTGTTGGACTTCTAGCCTATAGATCACTACAGATTTTAAAAACAAAGCCAATCCAAATCATTGGGCTATTCTTCTGCTTCCTCCAAATAATCCTCTAAAATTCCTAAGACTGTATCATGCTGACTTTCTTTGAAAGCTGTCTCTGAAAAGAATTGAAATATCAGAAACCCCGATCTCCCTAGAGTTGGTCCACTGGAGGGGGTGAAGGGTGGGGAAGTGAGTGGAACACTCCTGCTATGGGAGCAAGCTATACCCGGTGGATATCAGTTCAAAGAGCTTAGCTAAATCTGGACCAGTGATCTCCTGGACCCCTGTGGTTTGTAAGCTTAAGTGTTAGGGTATCAATGGGTCAGTCAAATGGAGTAGAGATGATTACATGCCAAACCTAAGAGCCCTGGTTCACAGTATTTTTAGAGCCAGTAGCAAGAGTTTTTATTTCATAATTTATCTCTACCAAGATTATGGAAACAAATGTCATGTCCTATGGGATAGAAAATTTATTTTTGTAATTCAGGAAATAATAGGTACTGGGAATACAAAGACAAAAATTAAAATGGTCTTTGCCCAGGTACTTGTACCAGAATAAAAGGATGCTCTTGTTGAATCTGAATGATCTTTTTTTCCCTCTGGGACCTAATAAAGGATTGAACTAGAGCCTGGTAAAGGAGGGTAGCCAAGGACAAGTAGAAACTTGGGGTCATAGGTATAATTCATCTCCATCTTCTTGGTGGTTCTTCCCACTTCTGTAAAGTCTTTCTGATTTAAGGTTTCATCTTTTTTTTTCCTCCATCTAAATGAAAATCTGAACTGTGACCTAATGACAGGTTTTTTTTCCTCCCCACCAATCTATGACAGAAGAAAGGCATTCTTTTCACTCTAGGTCAGGGGTGGGGAACCTGTGGCCTTGAGGCCACGTGTGGCCCTCTAGGTCCTCAAGTGTGGCCCTTTGACTGAATCTAAACTTCACAGGACAAATCCCCTTAATAAAAGGATTTGTTCTATGAAAGGGCCACACTTGAGAACCTAGAGGGCCACATGTGCCTTCAAGGCCGCAGGTTCCCCACCCCTTCGGGTTGATCCAGAACCCATGGCAAAGTGCTCAAAAAGGAGTTCATACTCACATCTGGAAAGATATAAGGAGCGTAATGTGTGTCAGGCATTCTTCTAAGCATTTGGGAATACAAAGATCAAAAAAGTCCAAAAGTCTTAGCCCTCGAGGAACTTGAGGAAAGTGGGAAGGATATAACATACAAAGTTAGTAGGGCCCAAACACTAATGCAGACAGTTGGAAAAATCCTCTTGTAAGATGTGGCATTAAATTGAACCTTCAAGGGACCTAGTGACAATAGGTGAAAGTGAGGGAAAACATTTGTAGGCCTAGGGAAAAGCTTGTGAAAAAGAAGACAGAGATGGAAACACAGGGTATATCACATAGATCTGGAAAGTGAGGTTGGAGCCAGATTATAAAGGACTTTAAATGCTAGAATCATATTCTGTCCTAGAGCCAATAAGCAGCTCTTGAAGCTTCCTAAGCAGGGGGATGACATGGTTATATTTAATAATCCTACCTATCTCAGCTCATGTTCATGATAATGTCACATTATACTTCCCTCATTCCCTCAGATAGGCTTCTTATTGATCCTGGGAGTCCTGATGAAGGATAAGAGGCTGATGGTGAAACTCGAAGGGAAGCTTGGTATTTTCTGTAGGCCACAGTTCCCCCTGTACCCATCAGAATAAGTAGAATGAGGCTGAGGCCTATGGGCAGGACTATACCCAGATTTGGGGAAATGAGGCCTGGTGAAGCCAGCCACCTAGATAGAAAGAAGGAACACTTAGTGATTAGTTTATTTATAGGAATTTTCATTGTATCCACCTCCTCACCCCCAACCTAAGTCATCATCTTAATATGGAAGAGTTCTAAAATGAGGAAGTGACAACTAGGTTGTAGGAGACCTTAAGTGTCCCAACCCAAAATCCTTTGGTCTTATGTAGAAGCACCTAAATTCATATCATTTCAGGAAACTTCAGTATCAGGAAAGAGGTCTACCCTAGCCTGTGTTGATGTTAGATTTTTGAGGTGAGGCAGGACCATTGATCCCAAAAGCAGAGTTTAATAGAGAAGGATCCTGGATGATTACCTTTCGGGGGAAGGGGAGGGGGTAAGGAACTCAGATCACTTTGGCTTGGAAATGGTGAAGTTCTGTAATTTCACCTGATTAGCAAAAGGTAATCACTGTTGGTCAGGGGCCACGTCTTCAGAAAAAATTTGATATGTATGTCCCATAGGGCCATGTAAGTGTTAAATGCTGCTCTTGTCTTTAGGTCCTAGAAGTGCCAAAGAGTGTATTCTGGAATGGCTCCTTACCTGTTGTAGTCTGTGGTAAAGGTGGCTCCACCATAATCCACATTTAATGGTGTATCATTGAGGGATTGGCTCAGAGCTCTATATAGGATCTCAGCTGGGGGCCCTTGACAGCCAGGAAACTCCCACATATGCACAGTAAACACCAGGTTAGAGTTTATTGATGGACTGTGGAAATGGCACCTGAATTGACATTTAGAAGAAAAATAGAATAGAATAGAATAGATGAAGTTACATATTTTCCTCATATTTAGAGTGTAAGTTCCTAGAAGAGTAAATTTTAGATTTAGGCCATTTAGAAAAATGGGTGTTAACAGACAAATATAGCTTCTTTGGAGAAGGGATATAGAGGTTAGATCCTGGGACCCCTTCAATCCTGACTTAGACATAGTACATCTTAGGTATTTACGTGTGAGTGCCTGCTCTGATCACCAGGGCCTGCAGTATAGTTTGGGTCAATTCCTGCTGCTGCATTTTGCTCAGGTAGTAGCCTGGGGGCCCAGCTAGTCCCAGGGCCAACTGGATCAGCAAGCCTGAGGATGAAGGGCTTGTAGTTGAGGGAGGAAGAGCCATAAGATCTTCATTTGCCTGGCAGAACTGGCCCCAGGGACAGAAGAGAAGTCCATGATACCCAGGGACCTGTAAGGAGGAGCAAAAATATAGCTTGAGGCCTCAACTACATGTTTCTATCCTTTATTCTAGAGGAGGAGGTCCAATCTAGAACAGAACCATTCAGGGAGCTCTTTACAAATGATGAATATCTGAAAGGTTACTCCCAATTGCTGCTCACCTGAATAGACTTCCCTGGGAGGCAGGGGACCCAAGGTGATCCTGCTGCCTGCACATATGTACTTCCTTCTGTGCATCTATGTAAGTAGCATCGACCAGTGAGTTCCACCTGCCTCAAGGGCAGAACCTGAGGGAGGGGTGTGGTTCCTCTCCTGGGTACCAGGACTGAAGTGAGGTTAGCAATGAAACATCGGCTTTTAGAATGGTAGATCTCCCCGTGTGGGTTTCCTGCCGTAGAAAGGGGTGCATTTCCCTTCTTCCAGCATTCACTCTGAAGAGGGCCAAGAGATGGGAGAGTCTGTGCTTCATGCCTTAGTCCTGAGCTGCTTAAGTAAAGCTGACCTTACCCCTAGCTTCCCAGGTTACTTACCTGATTTGCTAATGGCTTATACATGCGGCAGCCTTCCAGCAGGGGGTCTGATGAGCATTGCCCCTTGTCAAATCGAAGGTAGTGACAGCCCAGCCCACTGTGGAAAAGAGCAAGGAGTGAAACTAAGGTCAGAGGCAACCCTCTTGTCCACCACTGTCTGAATGCAGTGCACACACCTGCCAACACAGAAGAAGTCTGACGAGCCAGATCTGCAGGATGTCACCAATCCAAAATTCAAACCAGATCCTGCTTAGAGAATTGAAAAGGAAGTTGGAGGGGCCGCTAGGTGGTGCAGTGGATAGAGCACTGGCCTTGGATTCAGGAGGACCTGAGTTCAAATCTGGCTTCAGACACATAAAAACACTTACTAGCTGTGTGACCCTGGGCAAGTCACTTAACCCCATTGCCTAACCAAAAAAAAAATAAAAAAAAAGTTTACCCTGTGTAATACTTCTCTAACTTTACAGTCTTGGTTCAAAAAAATTTTAGGGGCAGCTAGGTGGCACAGTGGATAGAGCACCAGCCCTGAAGTCAGGAGGACCTGAGTTCAAATCCAGCCTCAGACCAAACACCTGACACTTACTGTGTGACCCTGGGCAAGTCACTTAACCCCAATTGCCTAAAACAAAACAAAAAAAAAAAGAAAAGAAAGTTGGAAGAAGGCCATAACATTCCCCTCCTCTCCCATTACTACTGTTAAATTTGGGATTAAAATATTTGTGCTATGTATTTCAGGGTTGTAAGGCAAGCACAAGGTGTACCTGAAAGGTTTTTCTTTCCTGTAGCACCTTGACTCATACTTAGTAGCATCCCTCTTCTTAGCCACCTGCAGAATATCTGATCCCTTATTCTTACCCTGACCCCAAAGCAGTTCCTGTGCAGCACTGTGATTTACTTGGTACCAGCCAGAGTCAGCAAAGGCAGCAAGAGTGATAAGGTCAATCTGGGTACGGTGAGCACCACCAAAGGTAGCAGTCATCACAGAGCCCTGGAGTAAACGGGCTTCCCAGTGAGAGGAAAATGGACCCTGCAGATTAGAATGTGTAAGAGGGTGTTTAGGACCTTACTCCTAGCTTGCTCTTCCTTCTGCAGCTCTTTTGCTTTAACCTCTACTCTTACCTCTTCCTCCAGGGGGACTCCCTGCATGGCTTCTGAGACTCCCAAGTGCTTGGCTAGGCTGTGGCTTACAGTGGGGGTGGTGAGAATCAACTGCCCCCATTCATCCCTTCTGGTCACCTGTCGCCTTGGGGAACATTTTTCTCCAACTGGTGAGCAGGTTAGAAGTGAATGAAAAGACAGAAGGGATAGAAAGGGTGGATTGGGGAGAAGGGGCAACATGAAAGAAACAAGGGACTTAGAGGTGAAGAAAGAAGACTTAAAGGAACCTTGATATAGGGTTCCCATTGGTTGGGATTGCAGGTGTCCTCTATCCTTTCCCTTTACTCACTGCTGGGGCCTGCAGTACAATCCCTCCATTTCTTGAAGAGTTGCCCAGAGAAGCCCAGGACATGGAACAGTTCATGTATTGTGGCCTGAAGAAGGGAAGAACAGATCCAGGGGTGGGGCAACTGGACAGGAAGACCAGAATCTTCTCTTTCACCTTGTTGTGGTTATATCTTTCTTATGTACCCCGAACAGATAAAAGTACCTCTCCCCCCCAGATAAGTGATCCTCTCCCTATTCTGCCCTTCCCATCACAATCTAGTCACCATGACAATGTCACTGTGGCTGTAGTGGAGGCCACTGAGGTGATGTGTGCAGAAGATGATGGTGCCTGCAAGGGGCCGATCTGCACTATCCAGCTGGCAGCAGGCAGCATAGGCAATGGTGGAGGGCTGTGGATAAACAGTGGTGGAAAGCAAAGAAATGTTGTTGGGAGGTGGGGACGCAGAATGGGGGAGATATGTAATTAGGCGATTCAGATAAGGAGTTAGAGAATAAAGGAGGGTGAATAGGGAGACAAGGTAATTTGATTTACTCCTCACCTCACGGTGGCATTTCATAGTGTGGGCTACTCGTACATATAAGAGGAAATCAGTGTCTGGAATTCCAGGCCCATCTGGTTGGATCAATTCTGGGGGACCTTGTTCTGGCCATAAGGAATAACCACGGAGATGGGAATCAGGGATCTGGAGAGAACAGAATATAGGAGCAGGCCCAAACTGGGAAATGGGTAAGTGGGAGAGAGATCAGAAAACTGGGAGCCAAGGAATTAAGATCAGGAGTGAGAAGGAAATGTAATAGAAAGAACATTGGATTTGGAAGTACAAGACCTATGTTTGCATTCCTGCGCTGCTACGTCAATCAGTAAGATAAGTTAAGCAACTACTATGTGCCAGACACTGTACTAAGAGCTGGGGATACAAAAAGGGGCAGAAGTGTCTGCCCTCAAGGAGCTTACAACCTAATTGGGGAGACGATACATAAATATATACATAACAAACTATATATAGGATAAATAGGAAATAATAGAGGAAAGGCACTGGAATTAAGAGGAGTTGAGAAAGGCTTCTTGTAGAAGGTGGGGCTTTGGTTGGGAATTAATGGAAGCCAGGGAAGTTAGTAGAGCAGAGGAAAGAGAGCGTTCCAGACATGGAGGAAAGCCAGAGAAAATGCTAGGACCTGGTGAGCAGGAGTGTCTTGGCCAGGAGGCGAGTGTTACTGGATCAAAATATGTGTCAGGGAGTACTAAGAAAAAGACTGGAAAGGTAGTGTGGGGCTAGGTTCTGAAGGGCTTTGAATGCCAAACAGCGTTTTGTGTTTGATCCTGCAAGCCATAGGAAACCACTGGAGTTTATTGAATGGGAGACATGATCTGACCTGGGTTCTAGGAAAATCGATTTCATGGCTGAATGGAGGCTGGATTGGAGTCAGGAGAGATTTGAGGCAGGCAGACCCACTAGCAGGCTATTGCAATAATCCAGGCATGAGGTAATGAGGGCCTGCACCAGGGTGGTGGCAGAGGAGAGGAGGAGGCGTATTTGAGAGATGTTGCCAAGGTGAAATCAACAGGCCTTAGCAACAGATTGGATGTGGAAAGTGAGAGATAGTGAGGAGTCCAGAATGACTCTTAGATTGCCAGCCCGAGACACTGGGAGGATGGTGTTGCCCAATATAACAATAGGGAATGTAGGGGAATAGGGAGGGAATAATACTCAGGTTACTACTCAGCCTTAGTTTTCTGACATGCAAAATTAAGGAGTTACACTTTGATGACCTCAAAAAGTTCTACTTGCTCTAAATCTGTGATACTATGGTCAGAGATTCAATGGTTATTTGATACAAGTCACTCACCTTTACCCCCAGACAATTCTCTCCCACATAGCCAGGGTTCAAAAGGCTGCATCTGTCAAGAGAACCCCTCAGGAGTGAGCTAGAGACACTCATCGGCTTTTCTGCAGAATAATTGTTCCCACCCCCTTTATAGCATATACTCACCTGTAGTGGCTTGGGGAATCTGGGTCCCTCCAGATAACTTGACAATACTGTTCTGGGTCACGACTCAGAAGAAGGGGTCTTTGCATGGGTGGGACTCGGGGGAGATAGAAGTCAATTAGCCTTTTCTATAACATCTTAGGATCCCCAGTCCTTTTGAGTCAATATCTCTTCCTCAAAATCTTCATTGCAATTCATCATGGCTCCTTCTCCTTTTCCACCCCCTTACCTGCAAGCAGCTCCTGGATCCGATGAATGGCCTCTCTCAGAACTGCATCTATCTGAGTTTCCCGGTACATCCAGTCTCTCTCAGGGTACAAAGCCTCGCTTTTTAAATGTGATCCCTTAGGATACCAGGCCTGGATACGAATTGGGCTTAGAGTACTGGAATGGGAGAGGGAACCAGAGCGTGGCTTGAGGGATGGTGGGGAAACAGGTGGCCCAATGAGACTCACAGACCCCTGTGTTTCCTCATGTAGACAGCGGCCCTTAATCCCCTTCAGGAACAGCAGTAGGAGTAGGAATAGCAGAGAGGACTGTGTTCCCCAGCAAGCCCCCTCACAGCCTGACCTAGGCATTGCTCTCCTTCCCAGCTTTCTAGCTCAGCTCACAAACAGGGTTACTCTTTCTCATTCTCATCTGCCCCTTTCCTTTTATTTCCCCTGTTGCCACTGACAAGGAGTTGACAAACAGATTTCTTTAGGATGTGAAGCTTGGAAAGAAGGAAGCCCCCTCCTCAGGGGACCGAGAATGGAGAGCTTGGGGGTGGGGAGGTAATTTTTTCTGAGGCCTCAGCTGAGCTTAGTAAAAGAGGCCCTGCTGTTCACAGCTCAGAGCCCCAAGGGTGGCAGCTGCTGTGGCTAAGTGTTGATGAAACCAGTGGTGTCAAACTCAAATAGAAACTGGGGCCACCAATCCATACATAAGCATCCTTGCTGGCAGCTGGCAGTGACTTAGTTTTAATAAAATGCAGTGTTATCTATGTTTCATTGCATTTTTATTTATTTTGTTAAATATTTCCAAATTACATTTCAGTCTGGTTCAGGTAACACCCTGGAGTATTGTGGAGCCTTTTTTTTTTTTTGAAACCCTTTGGACTACACAATAGCTGAGTGAAATCATCTTATCTCTTAAAGCCCAGAGAACTGGAAAGAGGGGTGAGGGAGGAGTATAGAAACAGAGAAGCACAACAACTGGGCCCTGCAGTGCCCCTGTTCCAATTGGGTCTCCAAATCAGGATGAATAGTTTGCCTTCCCTACATCAGCCCCTTCCTTTTCATTCTGGGGAGCCCAGAAGGGCCATACCATAGAATCTTCAGTGGGCATCGAGTCCAAACTACATCTTAGCAAAGATTACCTTCATGGTTATAACACAGCATGTGGTTATCCAGCTTTTGCTTGAAGACCTCAAGTGAAGAGAAACCCCTAAATCCTGGGGCAGCCCATTCCACTTTTAGATAGCTCTAATTGTTTGGATTTTTTTTCCTTACATCAAGCCTAATTTTTTTTTCTTACATCAAACCTAAATTCTGCAACTTCTACCCCATGCTTCTAATTCTATCTCCTTCTTCCATGTGACACCCTTCAGATACTTGGAGCCAGCTGGCTATCACATCCTTCCTAAATTCTTTACTCCAGGCTAAACATTGCTAGTTCTTTCAAACTCTCCATGTGAAGTGAAAGTCTTAAGCCTCCTGTCTTGCCCTCTGAAGGCTCTCCAGCTTAATTATATCCTTTGCAAATCTTGGTGCCCAGAACTGAACAGAATATTTCACATGCAGCCTGACCAGGGCAGACAACAGGGTGATCCTCTGCCCTGCTTAGTACTGTACACCCTGCCTCTCTTAATGCTCTCTAACTTTGAAATAGCTTTCTTAGCTATCACATCACATTGCTGAATCATATGGAGTATATAGTCAGCAATTCCATTCAAAAAACATCTGTAATTTCCATGATTTCTAGCCCCACCTCTGACACATACCTGCTGTGTATAGGGGAAGGTTACTTAATTGAGTTCAGTTCTATCCCTTCCCCCAACTCTCTATGATCAGAAATTATAGACCAGTTGCTGACCTGTATTGGTAAAGGGAACTTCCTTACCTAGAGGTCCCAACACAGATGAAATCACAGGTACAAACAAAAAATGTGTATAAAATGTGTGTGTGTGTGTATGTGTGTGTATACACACACACACACACATACACACTCACAAAGTACTTATATTCTATTCAGGGACACATCATGTAAGTTCATACAAAGTTTATACAAAAATAATATCTGACGTTCAAACCTTACAGTCTTCCTTAAACCCCTGGAGGACGTGCAAGGAGGGTGTACTCACATAACTGAGGCATAGGTAGGACGATGATGGAGGCTGATTCAGCAAGATCCAAGGATAGACCTCATGTAATCAGTGGGAACTTAGGACAGGTAAATTGGTCAAGTTTTCTATATCTTCTTCATCCTTCTTTGATGAAGTCCTTCTGACTAGTCTACAAGGACCTCTTTCTTCTCTAAACTATCTATTGCCTTTCTAGTGTGTACTGCACCACTGGGCATTTGGTTGCATTCTGTCTGGTATTGCTTTTTATCCTCCTCAGGAGACAGCTTGGTGTAGTATAAGAAACAAGAGACTTGGAATCAGATGCCCTGGTGGTCAGTTTAACAAATATTTAGTTTCCCTATTTGAAATAACCTACATTCTATTGGGAGGAAGCAACAAGTACATATAAAAACATATATAGAATAAGTATAAAGTTAATAAATGCATACAAAGTAATTAAATACAATATAGTTTAGTATGAGGATGTTAAAAGTTGGGGGATCAGAAAAGGTTTCGTGGTGCCTGATGCTGCATCTTAAAGAAAGAGAGGGCCTCTGAGGCAGAGGTAAAGAAAGGAGTATGTGAAAGTGTCATACATTAATTAATACAAGTTACAATATGATGAGTATGTATGGCATCCTCTCTGGGCTTACTCAGACTAGCAGTTTGGCTCAGGAGAGGCAGCTGACTATTGCACCCCTCAGGGTTTTGAGGTAACCCTGAGCATTAGGGGCTTCTAATACTCTTGATAATGAGCTCCCACCTGTAGTGCTTCCTCCATATCAATGAATCAGTCGATAGCAATTAGCTTTTACAAAAGAGATATTTTCAGATTGCTTGCTATCTTAGGGAGGGAGAAGAGAAGGGAGGGAGGGAGAAAAATTTGGAACTCAAAATCTTACAAGAATGAATATTGAAAACCATCTTTACATGTAACTGGAAAAAATATTAAGAAAAAATAAACAAGTTGTTTATATAGTAAAAAAAAAAGGCATATTTTACTAAGAAGTTATAGTAAGGAAAGAAGTTACAAAAAACACCTCTCTAGGCACGGGGTCACCCTCCCCTTGCTTATATGACAAGGTCCTTAGGAAGAGTGGGCTCACTCACAGGAGTAGTCAGGCACACCTACAGAGAATATGTCGGACTCAGGAATACCTTGAAACTCCTGACCCTTGGAGTCCTTTTTCCCTTTTGCAAAAATACTCTCACTTCAGGGCAAGGCTCTAGTGAGTTGTTCCCCTTGCTTAGCTGGGCTAGTTCCTGGAAGGACTTGAGGTCTCAGCTGGTAGATCAAGCCATTGCTCAGATGGGTCAGACAGGTCACCCAACTTGCAGCTCCTCCCTGCACTCAGCTATCTCTGCTACTGGCTCTGGTGGTCTCTGTTATTACTGTTCACTGAGGATATCTCTGGTGGCTCCTCTGACCTTTCAAAACTTGGGAGGTCATTTCCCTAACTCCATACTAATTTGCCTAGGGTAGGGAGGAAGCTTCTAGCTTCCCTTCAAGTCACCCCAAGGTTTATACCAGTTTTTGCATCACTAGGCACTATGAGAGGAAAAGTTAAAAAAAAAGTGCTAAAGTGCGGGCAGATAGATTTTAATTTATTTATTTCTGTATTTGAACTTAGTTCCAGCTCCTCAGCCAATAAGAAAACTCATCACCACCTGGCAGCAGTCATGACCCTGCCTCCTCCTCCCTGCCTTTCCTACAGGACAGAAGTAGGCTCAGCAAGCTTCCAAGTGTTGGGTTGGAATGATGCAGGTAATATTACTTATGCTCTATATAACCCACTAGGAAAGGCAGAAGCAAGCACGCTCTGAGGACTGGTCCCTCACTGATCAGTCCTCCCACTACATGTAATAGAGTGACATCCTGGAAAACAGTATAAAGAATCTGAGGAGGAACTTTATGGCTGAGGGAATCTGAGGAAGCTTCATGGAGAAGGTGGCACCTGAACTATGCCTTGAAAGATTTCATTGAGGAGGAAATGTGGCAGACCATTATGTTCTGTGTCTGGAATGCATTCCCTCCTCATTTCTATCTCTCAGAATTCCTTGATTCCTTCAAAACTTTGCTCAATCTCCAAGCTTTTTCCCTGGTTGCTAGTACTTTTCCCTTTTCCCCCATTTATCTTACATAAATTTTGTATTTATTTATGTATACCTGTTTCCCTGGGCAGCTAGGGGATGCAATGGATAGGGCACTGGGCCTAGAGTCCAGAGGTCTGCAGTTCAAAATCAGACTCAAGGGGCAGCTAGGTGGCACAGTACGGGGCAGGTAGGTGGCACAGTGGATAGAGCACTGGCCCTGAAGTCAGGAGGACCTGAGTTCAAATCCAGCCTCAGACCAAATACTTGACACCTACTAGCTGTGTGACCCTGGGCAAGTCACTTAACCCCAATTGCCTAAAAAATTAAAAAAAAAATTAGCCTCAGACACTGAACAAGTCACAAAACCCTGTTTGCTTCAGTTTCTTCATCTGTAAAATGTGCTGGAGAAGAAAATGGCAGACCATTCCAGTATTTGCCAGTAAATCCCAAATGAGAGGGTCATGAAGAGTATGACAGCAATGAAATGACTAAACATCTCCCTAGATAGCACTTAAGTGCCTTGAGGACAGAGACTTTTTTTTTTTGTATCCCTAACTTGTAGCACATGTCTAGCTCTTAGCAGATGAATAATAAATGTGCTCATTTGATTGATTACAGGCTTTGGGAAAGGAATGAGCCCTGAGGCAAGTTAGGATGGGGAGATAGGGGGAAACAGGGAGTAGTTTAGCTTGGATTGACCATTAAGTGGGTGAAATTCAATAGTATATAATAATGATGGAGTTACAAAATCTTGGAGTCAAAGGAATCTCCCTGGTTATCTTTTCCAACCAATCAGAATCTGACCCAGCTTCTTCTCTAAAACCACCCAAACAAGGGGTGATCTATCCTTTGAAGACTTCTGATGAGGGGAACTCACTACCCCCTGAAGCAACTCATTCCATTCTTTCTTTCTTTCTTTCTTTCTTTCTTTCTTTCTTTTTTGTAGCTCTAATTACTAAGAATTGGTTTTGTGTTTTACTGTTTCAAACTCAAGTAGAGACCAGTCCCAGCAGAATTGCATATTGATTCAGGAAACCACAAATTAACATTATGTATGTTCCATTATGTGGGCAGCTAGGTAGAGCTAGCTAGCTAGCTATCCACTGATAGAGCTGGGCCTGGAGTCAGGAAGACCTGAGTTCAAATCCTCAGACACTTACTAGTTGTATGACTTTGGGCAAGTCACTTAACCCTGTTTGCCTCAGTTTCCTCATCTGTAAAATGAACTGGAGAAGGAAATGGCAAACCACTACAGTATCTTTGCCAAGAAAACCCCAAAAAGGATGAATATGACTGAGCAACAACAGGTTCTATTGTATTTTTATTTTTATATATTTTGTTAAACATTTCCTGATTACATTTTATTCTGGTTGGGGCACATCCTGAAGTTTTTCAGGTCAAGAGTTTGATACCATTGCTTTTATACTGTTATGGAGAATTTTGATTTACTTTTATTATTCAGGACTCAGGGAGCATTCCTCTTACAAATTTTGGTTAACTAAAAGTCTGTTAACCTCACCTGACCAAAAATCCTATCCCATCGAATGCCAAGATTTACTTAAAATCTTAAACATTCCTTAGCTAAGAAGCCAAAGAAAGAATCTCAACGGTCCCTGATTCCTTGGCAACAGGTAAATTCTCCTGCTGAATCAGCCTATTTGTGAACCCTGTAAATGTAGTTTAATCTGTAAACTGACTTGGATTACCTATAAGGCTTGTTTGACAAGGTTTGTTCAACATTTATGACATTAAAGGAAGTATGAGATTATGGATCTAGCTTCTCTTTAACTTTCATGGCCTAAGAGGAATGTACAAGATTTCAAGATGTAAAAGAATTATTTCTTTGTCACTGATGTAATTTTGCCTATGAGAAACCTTGTTAGCGTCCTAATCAGGGGTTCAGATTTTTCTCAGCTTGAGCCTAATAATAAAACATAGATTTTAACCTCTCTAATTCCTGCACTATGGTAAATATATACTTGGCAGCAGTTACCTACCACATGACCTCAGAGAGGAGATATTTCTCCCGTAACAATGTCAAACATAGATCTGCCCCTCTGTACCCTTGAAGAAGGAAACAAGCGTTTATTAAATGCCTCCTATGTGCCAGGCATTGTGCTAAGTGCTTGATAAATAGTGTTTCACAACTCAGGGAGGCAGGTGTAATTATTATAGGTGCTGTTATTATTATCCTCATTTTGCAGTTGAGGAAATATAAGCAAAAAGAGATTAAGTGAATTGCACACAGCTAGGAAGTGTTTGAGGCTGGATTTGAACTCTTGACTCCAGGTCCAGAACTTTATCCACTGCTCCTTTCACCCATTGCTCCTAATTTTTGCCTCTGGGGCTTTGAAGAATGTTCATAGCATAGCATAGCCCTTTTCAAATACTTAAAAAAAGCTACAACCTCCTCTGCCCCCGTCCCCACTACGTTTTTTCTTTTTCAAGTTAAACATTTCCAGCTCCCATTATTTGGACCTTCAGACCATCTTGGTACCTTCCTATGGGTCCTTCTTAAAGGTAGCACCCTCAACTACAAATCACATAACCAGTCACTAAGAATGTGTTCATTTTATAAAGCATTTGAAGCTTACAAACACTTTTTTCATACAAAAACCCTGTGAAGTGGGGAGGAAAAGAACTATACAGCATATTCCAGTCTCTCACCAGAGGGATCATCACATCCTGTGCCTCTCAATGCAACTAGAGACAGCATGGTGCAATGGGAAGACCCCGAGGGCTTGAAAGTTTGAGAGAGGACCTGGCTTCAGATTCTGCCTTTGTCACTTGCTATCTCTGTGAGCTGGGGCAAGTCATGTTGTCAGTCTGGGCCTCAGTTTCTTCTTCTGAAATCAGGGGGTTATAACTGATGCCCTCTGAGGTCCCTTCTAGCTCTGGACCTGATATTCTGTAATAATAGAGCTTAAGATCACTGTAGCTTTACATTAGATGCAGATTGGAGAAGGCCTTGAACATCACAGTCATTTCATCCAGTAAGTCACTTAGATCCAATGTTTGCATATAATGAGTGACACGAGTAGGTTTGTATAGTACGAAATACTCTAGGAGCAGAATGAAGGATGGATTAGAGACTTGGGGAGAAATTGAAGACAAATTAGAAGGCTATGATGACAGTTCGTGTGAGAGATAATGAGGGCCTAACTGGGATGTTTGCAGAGGGAGTCAGAATTCGGGGAAGAATGAGTGCCAGTGATATTATGGAGGTAAAAACCACAAGACCCCCTAATTGATTGGATGCAGGGGATAAGGGACAGAAGAGCCAAAAATGACTTAGAGGGTCCATAGACTGGGTGGTTAAGAAAATGATGATGCCATCAACTTAGGAAAGTTAGGAGATAGTGAAGATTTTGAGGGGAGAGATTATATAAATTTTGAACATGTAGAGTTTGAGGTGCTGGTGGAAGAGTTAAGGGGTGATATCCAGTAGATCGAAATAATGTAACTAGGATTCTAGGGGATGGTTAAGGATATGGATTTAAATTTGGGATTCATCTGCATAGAGGGAACATTTGGAAGCGAATATGATTACCAAGGGAGAGAGGTAAGGGATAGAAACTTGATGGTCTACCTTTAAAAGGACCAAAGGAAGAACCTGGGTAGTTCTTGCTTTTAGGAGGCAGGAAGAGAAGTCAACATAGATTCCAGAATAGAGATAAGAAGGAGAGAAGAATAAGGAGATTGCAGTTCTATAGGAACCAAAGAAGGAAGGGATAAAGGGCTTGGAAGAGTGTCAAATGCTTTAGAGAAGGCAAGAAGCATGAAAAAAAAAATTTACTTTAGTGTAAAGTAATCATTCTTGAAAAGAGCATTTTAAATAGAGTTGGGGCAGGGGATAGAAGTGAGATTGTAAAGAGGCAGAAGTGAAGGCTAAAAGCATAGACAATTATTTTCTGAAAGATTGTGAATGAAGGAAAGAATTTTTGCTTCTTGTCTGTTTCCAAGACCCAAACATGTCTCTAGAGGGGAAGATAGTTAAGGTAGATGGCAGAAAAGAGGTGACTGATGGAGAAGATTGGGGGGGGGGAGTAGACTGAGAGTAGAGATTCTCATTTTGTCAAGAAGAAGGATTACTTTTTCCTTTAAGATTGAAAACTATTGAGGAAAGGATGAGTAAAGACGCTGAAAGGAATGTAGGAGGAATGTGGAGAGAATTCACATCTGATAACATCGACCCTTTCAGTATAGTAGGAGGTGAGGTTATCTGCCTAAAGAAGAGGGATATGGATGGCAGTGTGGGCCTGAGAAGTAAATATCTGTTGGGGGGAATGTAATAGAGAAGCAATAGGAAATTAGTAAAAGGATTGCCATTCAGCAGTGAGGAATCAGTTGAAGTTAGCATAAATTAGTAGTGAATCTAGTCAATATACCTAAGCAGCTAGGTGGCACATCCATAGAGCATTGGACCTGGGATTCAAATTTGGCCTCAGACACTTAACTATCTGTATGACCCTGGGCAAGTCACTTAACCTCTGTCTCAGTTTCTTCATCTGTAAAAATGGAGATAATAATAGTAACTACCTCCCAGGGTTGTTGTGAAGATGAAATAAGATAATGTTTGTAAAGTGCTTTGCAAACTTTAAAGCACTATATAATGATAACTATTATGATTATACTTTTGTAGTAATAGTAATAATAGTAGATAGACCAGGGACAGTTTAATTTTTGTCTTTGCACAGTACCTGGGACACTTAATAAAGTGTTAGATAATAAGTAGACACTTAATAAATGCTTGATGATTGATTAATTGATTGGGAGAGGTGAAAAGATGGAGATTATGGTCAGAAAAGGGAATTTCAGAGCAATTGGTGGGGAGAAGATGGTGAGGTCTCAGATGTGACTATCTTGGTGAGTAACTGAAATAGATGGGAGGAGGAAGTCTTAGCAGTGGAGAAGTTCAAGGAATTCTGAGGATGGAGTGTTAGGAGGGTCATCAATGTGAATATTGAAAGGATGGAAAGAAAGACTCTGAACTATGCGCTAGAGTCATGGTGTCAAGTGTCCAGGATGTCAGAGACAAAGATCTGGAGAGGGTGATGTGAAGCTGTATGGCATAAAATTGAAAAGAGAAGTAGCTCTGTGGCATTCAGCCCAAGTCTTATTTTTTCCCAAGTGTGCCCCTTTGGAATGAGGTTGGATTGGCCTAGCTTGGAAAAATGAACTGATTTCTGCCTTAATGAAGCCTATATCTGGCTTCCTTCCTTTGGATTCCCAGCTTGAGGGGGGGGGGCGAGGTGTTGCCATTCATTGTAGCTTTGTGAGGTTCTGCTGCCCTCTTACGGCCTTCTAGAGGTATGGCCAGAGGAGCTAAGGGGCCCGAATGCTGGTCTTGATGTCAGTGAGGGAGGAGCTGGAAGGGCAACCGGAAACTGACACTAGAGGAATGAGGTGCGGTAAGGGAAGGAAGTAGTTGAAAAGGATACCGTTGGTTGAGGTGATTAAAGTGAGATAGATTGGATGGAGAAGTGAAGTGAGCAGAAAGAGTCAAGGTGAAAGGATGAAAGGGTGAAGAAAGGAGGGAGAAAGTGACAAGTTACAGAGTTGTGTGAGGAAGAAAAGACAGGAAGGAGAATTAGGGAAAGAAAGAAAAAGATTTGAACAAACAGTTTTGAAAAGAAGAATTACAAACTTTTAGAAACCATATGGAAGATTGCAACAAATCACTAACAAGAAGAGAAATGCAAAATCAAAACAACTCTGAGGTTTGACCTCATACCCAGCAAATTGGTAAAGATCACAGAAATTGGGGTTAGTTAATGTCGGAAGGGCTGAGGAGAGATAGGCAGAAATAACATATTGCTGGTGGAGCTGTGAATTGGCCCACCATTTTGGAAAGCAATTTGGAATTACTAAAGAAATTACTCAGATATCAATATCCTTTGATCCAGAAATCCCTATTGGGTATATAACCCTAAAAGGTT
>NW_020954672.1:3588639-3588906 GCF_900497805.2 Vombatus ursinus
GTGTGTGTGTGTGTGTGTGTGTGTGTGTGTGTGTGTGTGTGTACAGACTATAACAGTCATAGAATTTTAGAGATGGAAGGGGCCTTGGGGACCATATTGTCTAACTGATACCAGAAGGGAAAATCTCCTATCATAACATCTAGAAAAACAGGTTTTCCAGCCTCTTTCTAAAGATCTCCAATAACAGGGAGGCAAAAGCAGCCTATTCTACTTATGGATAATTCTAATTGTTAGAAAGTTTTTCTTGATATGAAGACATATATGCCT
>NW_020954672.1:3588965-3601641 GCF_900497805.2 Vombatus ursinus
CCTGAATCCAGGGCCAGTGCTCTATCCACTGTGCCACCTAGCTGCCCCAAATGTGCCTCTTTGCGGCTTCTTTTTGTTGCTCCTGGTTCTTCCTATCCCAGCTTTCATGGTCATGATTATTTGCCCAATAGAGGCAGCTAAGTAGTTTTGTGGATAACCTAGCCTACTGCTAGCCTACCAGTCAGGAAGACTTAAGATCAAATCTAGTCCCAGATACTTAATGGCTGTATCACCCTGGGCAAGCCACATAAACCTTTATTTGCCTCAGTTTCCTCATCTGTAAAATGTTGATAATACTATCTATCTCACAGCATTTTGAGGATAAATGGACATAATGCAAGTAAAGTTCTTTGCAAACTTTACAATGCTATTATGTCAGCTATTATTATTCTCAATGGTCAAATATTCTCAGCCATCTGAAATTCCTTTATACTTTCAGCTGGATATTACTTTCTCCTCATTGGCACTGTTTTCTAGTGTGATTATATGCCTATGTCCTACGCTAGGGGATGCTGCTGCTCCTATAACTCTAGTTGGTTTGTAGATGTCAGCTGTGTTTTGAGGTCTCTGAAGAAAGCTCTGTCCCCTCAAGTTCCTCTTGAGCCTCCATTTCTTGACCTGTGTAAAATGGGAGAGGTGGACTCAATGATCTCTAAGACCCTTCCCAGTTCTGAAATCTGATGACCTAATGTCCCTCCTTGCATACATTGAGAGTACTCTGAGAAACAGATCCAGCCCATGTATACCTACTTACCAATCTTCTGATTATATAGTGGGGGAGCTATAGCTCTCTCACTGACCATCATGTTTCTATTTTAAAAGAGTAAGAAGTGGAGAGCAGTTGAAGCATGACATTTTACTTTGGCAGCAGGAAGCTCAGGAACAGACCCCATACCAGCCAATAGATTCTACCTCTTACCTGTCTCCGCATTTCTTCAATTTGGGGAAGGGGGGAAGGGGAGGGGGGAGAAAGACTCTGCAGGATATTGTACATTTCTGGCATTTTCTTCTTGGACATAACCACAGATAGCCTTTTTTTGGGGGGGGGATAAGAATAAAATAACTTTGCAAAACCAAAGTAGATGCCCATAAGTCTGGAAATGGCTCATCAAATTGTGGTACAGGAATGTGATGGAGTGTTATTATACTGTGAGAAACAATGAATATGAAGAATTCATAGAAGCGTGAGAAGACTGATATGAACTGAATCAGCACAAAGCAAGCAATGTCAGGATAATAACAGGCAACAACCACAACAATGTAAATGGAAAGAATGGCAAAAAACGAACTGAGCTCTAATTATAATGACTGAGCTTAGCCCCAAAGAAGAGCTCTGAGAATGCATTTCCCTCCTTTTTTTTCCCCCAAAGGCAAGGAACTATGGGTGTGAAACAGTGCTTATACTATTAGACTTGGTTAGTTTTGCTGTGCTACATTTCTTTCTTTTCTTGTTCTTTATTACAAGAGATGGGTCACCAGCAATACCCTTAGTAAGTCTGTATCCCAAAGAGATCAAAGAAAAAGAAAAAGGACCTCTATGAACAAAAATATTTATAGCAGCTCTTTTTGTGCTGGCCAAGAATTGGAAACTGAGGGGATGCCCATCATTTGGAAATTGGCTGAACAACTTGTGGTACAAGAATGTGATGGGATATTATTGTGCTGTAAAAAATGATGAAGGGGATGGTTTCAGAAAGACCTGGGAAAGCTTATATGAGTTGCTACAAAGTGAGGTGAGCAGAACCAAGAGAACATCGTATACAGTTACAGCAATATTAGAAGGAAGATCAGTTGTGAAAGACTTGGCTACTCTGATCAATACAATTCCAAAGGACTTGTAATAAAAATACTATCTTCCTCCAGAGAGAGAACTGATAAACTGAGAGCAAATTGAAGCATATTTTTTCACTTTATTTTTTCTTGCCTTTTTATTTCTTTGCAATATGATTGATATAGAAATATATTTTGTTTGACTTGCATCACATGTATAATGTGTATCATATTTGTTTGCCTTCCCAATGGGTGGGGGAGGAGTGGAGGAAGGGAGAAAATTTGGAATTCAAAATAAAAAATTAAAATAAAATATTTTTTAAAAAATGTTGAAAACAACCCAGAGGTATATCCCTGGGTGGGGGAGAGGGAAGGGGTATAATGGAAAATAAGGGTGCTGTAAAAACAAAAGATCAATAAATATTAACAATTTTAAAATATAAGGACCAAGCTTAGCCCTTGAGAAGAGGTGAAAAAATGCATAGTTCTCCTTTCTTTGCATAGGTGGGGACTATAGATGTAGAATATTGCATATTGTTAGATTTGGCTGATATGTCTGTTGCTTTTGCTGAATTGCTTTTTTTCTCCTTCTTTTTAAATTTTGTTACAAAGAATAGTTCTCTAGCTAGGGTAGGGAGGAGGGATATATCCCAAGGATAGGAGTTGGACCAGTTATTGGTATAGGGAACTTCAGGTAAGAAAAATCCCTTCACCAGTGCATGTTAGCATTACTACTTTTTGTTGTGTAGTTACCCATATCCCAGAGAAGTTAAGTGGTTTGCCCAGGGTCACATAGCCAATGTGTCAGAGGCAGGACTCTAACCCATGTCTTCCTGAATTTGAGCTTACTCTGTGAATAAAAAATGGGCTAAAAAAGATAAGTGGAGATTAATCAAAGAGAAAAGAGTGAATAGAATAAAGAGAGGAGCAGGGATGGTGAAAGGAGGAGGATGGAGTAACAAGACAAAGATGAGAGAATGTGAGTGAGTTGAGACAAAGAGTAAGTGAAGGGATATAATGAAGTCAAAAGATTGACTGAGAAGAGAAGATAAGGGATAGGAGAAAATGTGAGGAGTAAAGAGAAAGAATGATGATAAGGCCAGATGGTGATGGTGAAGAAAACAAAGGGGATGAGGGGAAAGAAAGAGGAGGGATAGGGTATGAGAAGAGAAGATGGGAGTGAGGAGGGAAAATGAGGGTAAAGAGACCAGGTAGGATGAGATGAGACAATAGGAGTGAGGAAAGGGGATGAGGAGAGAGGGTGATGAGCAAGGAGGATGAAGAGAGAAGGAATGGGGGTGAGATGAGAACACTCTCATCACTTCTTGCCTAGACTACTTCAATAACCTCTAAATTGGTCTCCCTAATTCCAGTCTCTCCCTTCTTACACCTTTCTATAGTTGCCATGCTTAAAATACAGATCTGCCCGTATCACTCCCCTGCTCAGAAATCTTCAGCGACCTCTCCCCCGTCACCTGTAACAAAATACAAAATCTTCCATAATCTAGTTTCTACCTCTCTTTCCAGCCTTATTTCATGTAATTCCTCTTCACAAATTGTCAATTCTGGTCAAAATTGACTGCTATTTATTCCCTGTAAAGATATTCTTTCCCCCACCTCTTTGGCTTTCCACAGTAAGTCCCCCATGTCTGAAATGTCATCTCTTCCTAACCTCTCCCTCATAAAATCCCTATTTTCCTTCAAAGCACATCTCAGTTGCCATTTCCTACATAAGGCTTTTCTTGATCACCCCAGTTGTTGGTGCCCTTCTTTCCTCTTGAAACTTATATACTTTATATTTACTTGTCTGTGTACATGTTATGCTTACCTATTAGAATGTAAGCTCCTCGAAGGCAGGTATTATTCTGGTCATATCCCCAGAGCCCAGCAGAGTACCATATACATAGGAGATGCTTATTTATATGTGTTAAATTGAGGAGAAAAGGAGGGATTTTCCTTACCTGAAATTCCCTTTAAATTGGTGGGGAGTGGAGAAAGCACAAGAGGTGAAGAAAGAAGGTGGGGATGAGGAAAAGAATGGTGAATGCAGGGAAGGTAGGGGAGCAAGGATTGAGGATGGGTGTGTGAGGTAAAATCATGAGATGTGAGGAGGGTGGATGGAGCCAAAGAGTTGAGGACATGAAGTTCAAGGAACTATGAAGGCAGGATGGAAGAAAACGTGGAGGTTAAGGAAAAGGGATGGATGTGATAGAGAAACTAGAGGTAAGAAGAGAAGATAGGGATTAGGAGAGGGGATTGGGGTGAAAGAGAATGGGAGTGTTAGAAGAAAGGGTGGTGGTGACAGTGAGAAGATTCTAAGGAGAGAATGTGGGGTAAGGATAAATGGTGGGGCACGAACAGAGAGGATCCAGTGAGGAGTGAGAATTGGATTAGGGTTGCAGTTGGGGAGGGATCTTTGGAGTCAGACTAGGTAAGGGTTTTCTGAAGTTTGAGCCAACTCTTCGGAGACCTATGCTTCTTGTGGTCATGGCTGTTTGTGAGGTTTGTGGGCTGGACAGGTGGGTGGGGCCATCATCTTATCTCTCTGGGACAGTCCTAACCTCAGATGGTGACAGAGCGGGAGCCAACCGGGGGTTTTGCAAACCGTCCCGATTGCAGCAGGGTCAGATGGCCTGGCCAAGAGTGACAGGGCTAGGGGACCAGTATAAGGGTGGAGCAACAGGGGGCTTTGGGATGCAAAGCCTTCAGAAGAGGGACCTCATTTATAGGGGAGAGAAGGGGGGAAGAGGACACCTTCTTGGAAAATAAAGAGATTTGTATTAAATGTCTAGGGTCTAATATTGTACAACATTGTTCTGTGGGTCAGTTTCAGCCCCATTTCTGCCTAAAAGTGGTGAAAAGAGGTCTGGAGTGGGTCTTTGGGGCTGTGCATCTCAGAGTTTTCATCTCTACAAAACTATCTTTGTCCTAGATACAGGTCCATGGATCAGCATCCTAGGACCTTGACATTGACCCCTGGAGCCAGAACTGAGAGCCTCATCTGGTTTTCTTATCCCTCAGTATTCCCAAATGATGCAGTCCCTTTCATGCCCATAAGCAGTGCAGCTTCCCTTGAGCAAAGTGAATTATGTGATCGTGAAATGTCAGTTCTGGAAGGTGATTTAATCCAATCTCTACCCCATTGACTTTACAGATGAGTATAATGAGTCCTAGAAAGGTGAAATAATTTACTGAGGTGGGGGGGTCACATGGATAGTTAAGTGGCAGAACTAAGTTAATAGAACTGTTATCAAGTCATTTAGTCACATCCAACTCTTTTGACCCCTTTTGGGATTTTCTTGGCAAAGATACTGGAGTGATTTGCCATTTATTTATCTAGTGGATTAAAGTAAACAAGGTTAAATGACTTACCCAGGGTCATATGCCTAGATAGTGTCTGAGACTGGGTTTGAATTCAGGTCTTCCTGACTCTAGACCCAGCGCTTTATCCACTGAACTATCTAACAACCTCCTAACTGAAGACCACTGACACTCAATTAAGCGTTTTTTCCACTACGCTATGAAGTCCCTCCTTGACTGCCCTTCCAGCAAGATTAAGCCTTCTTTCCCCTTCCCCAGTATTCCTCTCAGGGCTGCTAATGCTAGCAGAACCCAATCAAAGGATCACAGGATAATATATCTAGAACTAGAAAGGATGTTAGAGGCCACCAAATCCAACAGATGAGGAAACTGAGGCAAACAGAGGTTAAGTGACTTGCTCAGGGTCATACAGCTAGTAACTGTGAAGCTAGACATGAAGATAGGCATAGATATATCCAGTAATGTTATGATATTTGGCTATTTAAGGTTAATGTTATCAAAGGCTATGGGAACTTGAGTGGAAAGAAGCAATGTCAGGGACAGAATGGCTATGAAAAGGGACAAGAAATAGATAATATGAAGTGGGGATGTAGGCAAGAGGGTAGCTATATGCAAATTCACACCTATTCTATTTTTTTTTTCCAATGGGTTGTCCTCTCCATCCAGTTCCTTGCTGGTGGGGGATGGGACTAAGAGGTGTGAGGGGGCCCCTCTGCCTTCACCCCCGTCCCAGCCCCCACAACCCCAACCGGGATCTTGCGACATTGGGATTGGGCCCCAGGATGTGGCAATCATGAGGGGGACCAGCAAGTGAGAAGGGGGAGTAACTTTCACAAGATATTGACCTTGGCAAGCTCACCTTGGGGCAGCTTCCTCCCTTTTTTTGCCCCCTCTTCCCCATAGTCTTCCCCTTCCTCTCCTTCCCGTTGACATTTTTTCACTTGTGTGCTCAGGACTCCAGCTCCTATGGGAAATATACCTTTGTTTTGCTTCAGAGTCATGGGTGGTCATTTGCATGTTGTTTTGATCTTTGGTTTGCAAGGCATTCATTTAATATGGGTTGTCTCTCCCATTAGAATGTGAGCTCTTGAGAGCAGGAACTATCTTTTCTATTTGTATTCCCAGTGGTTGGCAGAGTACTATGCACATAGTGCTTAATAAATGCTTCATTCATTCATTCAGTATGCTAATTTTTTTTCCCTCTCTCCCAATGTCTCCCAGTCCCTGGTACATCATATTTGGTTGCAAAGCCCAGGAAAAAAAAATGTTGGTTGGCTTCACTCAGACGTTCCTGTCTTCACTGACTGCTGTACCTTTTGGCTCCTCCTCCTCTCTCTCTTTCTTTCTTTTATAGCAGTTCATATGGAGGTGGGATAGGATGAGAATTTTGGGAAAATGACGGTGGAGAGTAGAATGGAGGCAGATTGTCAGGAACAGACTCAAAGGACAGAAGAGCCAACTCTCCCTCCTTCTGGGTCAAACAAGTTTCATTTCAAGTAGTCCAGGGACCTGAAAAGAATCACCCTATATTAAAAGGGTGAGTTTGAGACAAGAATGGAGGCCCTATAGGAAAAGGACTTTTCTCTCTCCCAAGGCTTAGGAAAGTCCAAGTTTGGGAATAGGTCCTACCAGGTAAGGCTAGGATGATGAAGAGGGAGTGGCTCCATTTTAGAAGGAGGAAAAAGACCCAGGGGCTTTTTTGTTAAATTTAAAAAAAAAAAAAGATTTAGGGGCAGCTAGGTGGTGCAGTGGATAGAGCACTGGCCCTGGAGTCAGGAGGACCTGAGTTCAAATGTGGCCTCAGACACATAACACTTACTAGCTGTGTGAACCTGGGCAAGTCACTTAACCCCATTGCCTAGCCAAAAAAAAAAAAGATTTAGAAAGCATCTACTATGTGCAAGTCACTGTGCTCAGCATGGGAATACAAAGACAAGAACAAAGAAATCTCTACCTTCAAACACCTTATATTCTACTGGGGGGGGTAGGGAAGGAGAAGGGATACAACATGTACACAAATAAATATAGTACAAAGTTAATTAAGCAGGGAAGGGGGAGAGCACTGATAATTTGGGGTGGGGTGGAGTTGTCAGGATAGATCAGAGAAGGTGACACTTGAGCTGAGCCTTGAAGGAAGACAAAGATTCACACAGGTGAAGAGGAGGTGCACTCCAAGCATGGGGAATGGCAGTCCAGTTTGGCTAAAAAGTAGAGTTTATGAGAAGGGGTAGTGTGAAATCAAGTTGGAAAGGTATATGGGAGACAGATCATGGAAGGCCTTAAATACAAAACTGATGAGTTTGTATTTTAGATTATGAGTAATAAGGAACAGGAGACTGCAGTGACCAAAATTGTAAGGCTTAGGAAAGTGATGGTAACTTTGTGGAAGGAAGAAAAAAGAAATAAGTATTTATTAAGTGCCCATTATGGACCAAGGCACTGTGTTATGCACTTTACAAATATTATCTTATTTAATAAATTGGAGATAGAATAAATTGGAGAGAGACTGGAAGCAGTGAAGCCAGTCAGGGAAATCTTAACAGTAGTCTACGTGAGAGGTGATGAGGGCCTCAACTGAGGTGGTGGCTATGTGATTGGAGGGAAAAAGAGGGACACAAGAGATGTAGAGAAAGAATGGAAATGACATGGCGACTGTTTGGATATGAGGGAGGGTGTAATGAGAGGGAAGAACGGTCAAGGATGATTCTGAGGTTATCAACCTGTGTGACTAGGAGGATGGGGATACTCTATCTCCGCCTCCCTGTCCCCAGCCATTCTCCCCATACACACAAATGTATGGGGTCTGGAGACTACCCATGCATGGTCCAAGGAAAGAGTAGAACTTCTAAATACCTATCCTATCACTAAGATATTATTATCCCAAGAGCTTTATTTTGAATTGGACCTGTGACTTCACTGGTGTAGGAAATTCTCAAGGAGGAAACTCTTACTGCCAATGCAGATCAGCACCTACTCTGAAATTTATTATCCTAAAGAATTGCCTGGATCACAGAGATATTAAATAATTTGCCCTGAGTCATAAACCAGTATGTGTCAGACATGACATTTGAACCCAGGTCTTCCTGACTCCTCAGACCAGCCCTCTATCCGCCAAGCCACCTTGCCTATTTCAACAACATATGGTTGAAATGAAGTTAGCTAAGCTGCATAGTTAAAATCAGATCAAGTAAATATAAATGCTTGATAAATGGGAAAAAAAATCAGGTCAAGTAAAACAATAATAAAAGTTTGATATTGATGCTGGTGATTACAATGATGACCACAATGGTGGTGATATCGAGGATGACTCTAATCCTCACTTCTAATAAACTTTGCCCAACACAGACCTCAGTTCTAGGGAGACTTGGGGTAACACAGTTCAAGGTCATAGGAAGGAAGACTGGGAGTTTATTCCTAATCTAAGGAGGTCTCATTTCACCAACAGCCTTGATGATAAAGCAAGGGGCAGTAGGATTAAGCTGGGGAGGAGAAAAGAGGGGAACTGGTTGCTCCCCGTCCCAAACCGCACTTGCTCCGGAGGTTGAGTCACTCACCACGCTCTGTACCAACCCCCCTTATGCAATCTGTCCCTTAGGGCTGTAAAGAAGGCACCAGTGTCCCACGGGGCTCCCCCGAGGCGGGCACAGAGACCCTATACCAAACCCAAAAGGCTCCCATCAACTTCAAAACCAAGCCTTTAACACAGCAAGGAAGTAAATTCGGTCCAGCTGAGCTGGAAACTTACCAACACTAACCAGACTGAGGGAGAGGTGACACCTAAGGGGACCCAGAGACATGAAAGAAATGGAGACCTGAAAGAAGCAGGTCTGGAGAGATTTAGATACATGGGAGAGACAGGGGATATCCCCACAACATCTTCAATGGGAAAAAAATCTGCCACACACATTTCCCTGTCCACAAATTCTTTCTGATGTCCGATGTCAGTTTTCCAAGCTGTGTTCTAGAAGCTGGGGACAGAGCAGAGACCTCTGCTGCTCTGCTGTTCCTCTCTTTGCTTTTTTTCATTCTATCTGTGTTGTTGGCATGGTCATTCACCAAACACCTATTAAATATCCAGTATGTATTACTCTTGGGCTAGGTGCTACTCCAGGACACCTGACATAGATGCTCTGGGTCAATGCTAGTAAGCAGGAAAAAGATCTGGGTTTTAGTTTGTGCTTTGCCACTAACAAGCTGGGTAACCAGTTGCCTTATTTCTTTGAATGTGAGTTTTCTCATCTGTACAATGGGTATAATAGTATCTTGCCTGCCTGATAGCAGGGGGCTAGATTGTGGGATCACCTGGGGGTCCCATCCATCCATAAGATTTGTGATTATTTGATTCTAATACTGGTGTGAGTATTACTCACTAGTTGTGAGACTTTGAGCAACTCACTTAATTTCTTTAGGCTGCACTTTCTTCTCCGCTAAAATTAAAGAGTTGTACTAAACGGTCTCTAAAGTCTCTTCTAATTCTAATGTTCTATGATCTTTAATTCAGTTGGGTTCAACAGGCATTTATTAAGCATGTGCTGGACCTTATACTAATTACTTGGTTTGCCCAAAATACTTTAAACTTTGTAAATCTTAAAGAGCTATTTAATGTAAGTCATTATTATTATGACCTCTCATTCTAACTTATACTCAACTAGCATATAATACCTACACAAAGGTAGTGCCCATGTCTCTTGCCCTGTCTGCCAGAGATATGGTACCATATCTGGTATGGTATCCTGATATATGATACCAGCACATGAATCACAGTGTGAATTCTGTTTAGTCATAGAAGCACTTTTCACAGATCCACAACACCCTCCCTCCCTGCCACCCCCACCCTTACCATTCAAGTCTCCCAACAGATTAGCCAGGTGATTGGAAACAAGCCACCTAAATTCTCTCAGTCTGTTTCCTCATCTGTAAAGTGGTGGTAAATCTGCACTACCTAAGTCACAAGGTTGTTGGTTGGAAAGCACTTTATAAACGTTACCTTGATATATAAATGTCAGCTATTCTTATCACTGTTATCTTCCTCCCAAACAGTGTCACAGCAAGGAAGTAAGCCACCTAGGGTGTAATACAGGGGGAAGAAAATTCAGGGAAAGACACTTTTAAATATCATTTTTAATAAATGCCCTTGTTTAATGACAGGAAATACTTAGGTCCATGGCACATAAGTATTTATTTTGCTGTAAGTTGTCATTTGTGTTACAGGGAAGGCTAAAGACCTCCGAGGACATGGGATGCAGTATTTCAGTGTATTAGGGGAAGTGCAATCTCCAAACCCTGCCCAGGGTGCTGCCCAAATGCCTTGGGGCTGGCTCAGCAGCTAGTCTGTCTTGTCTGTCTGTCTGTCTGAGGGCATCAACCGTACCCCATATGCGGGAAGAAAGCCCAGACTAAGCTGAGAGCCTCCCCCTAGGGATACAGGGGGTCGAGAAGTCCCTCAGTGCCAGAGGAGGCCCCTCTGCCCGTCAGCCCTGGGGCTCAGCCACAACCTACTCCCTTGATGAGGCTGGCAGCTTCGGGGATCTGGCGGAAGAGGTTTCTCAGGGTGTCGAGCTCCTGGGTGAGCTGGTCCACGCGGTTGCGAAGTCGCTCGTTCTCGGCCATGTACTCCAGCACCTTTTGCTGAGTCTCCTGGATGCGCCGTTTGGCTTTGTCCCGGCTTTTGCGGACTGCGATGTTGTTGCGCTCCCGCCGAAGCCGGTACTCCAGGCTGTCTTTGTTCACCGCTTTCTTGCCCTTATGGGGGGGCCCGGCCGGAGAGGGAGCCTTGAGGAGAGGACTGCAGGGAGGGGCAGCAGCGGCAGCCAGGGGGCCCTGTGATGGGAGGAGTGAGAGGTACCCAGAGATCAGGCACAGGGCGCGAAGGTTCAGGTACAGAGCTGGGGCTGGGAGAGAGCGGGAGGAAGGGGGAGAAAGAAAAGGACCAACCAACAGGGAATTGACAGATATAGAGTAGTGGGGATGAGGGCAAGACGGACAATGGATTGAAAGGGAAGAAAGCATCCCGTGGACCCCTCCCCCTGCCGCCTTCAATATACATCTTGGTCTAGGAGGCCCCCTTCATATCGAATCATCCATCCCCCTCACTCCAGGCAAGACTGCAGTCCAAACCAAGAACTAAAGGTTTCAGAGGAAAGAGGCCCCAGCAGCTTTCCTTAGTCACCCATTTCACTTTCTGACACCGCTCAGGACATTTCCCTCAATAGCTATCCTGAATCTCCCGCTTTGAAATTTATGAGCATTTCCTCTTCTCCAGTCAGCCAGACAGGAGGCAAAGGCAGGCGACCAAGGCTGAAGGGGGGTTAGCAGGACAGATTGGAATCCACAGAGCCTTTTAGAGTAGTGTTTGGTGGGGTGGGCACTGGGAACGGTCAGAATTCAAAGAACTCCACAGAAGGATTTGAGGTGCCTCAAAATATGCAGAACTTTATCGAGAAGACTGGTACATCGGAATTCTAGAGCTGTCCTGAGGGGTGTGGGAAGGTTCAGAATTCTTAGTCTTGGGGTAATTTAGAATCTGCAGAGCCGTAGAAAGAGGATCAGGTGAATGAGTCAGAACTTGAAGAGCTGTGGAGAGGGGTTTGTTGTACATCAGAATCCTCAGAAGTGTAGAAAGGAGTGGGGTGAGGGTACAGCATGGGTCATAATCCATAGCACTTTAAAGAGAGATGTCAGCTGAAACACAAGGGCCCAGTCTGACCTTAGAGACACTCCAGCTGGTCCCCTCTCAACCTCTGATCCCTTGAATATAGGGGTCCCAAGGAGCCAAGAATAAGTGCATTAACCTCTTACCTTGAGGACTCGAAGGGGCTGGTTGGGTGTGCCCAAAGCTGGGGACAGATGCATGGCAGTCTGCCCACAGTGTGCCACCTGGTACTGCAGTGGGTTGTAGCTACCTCGGCTGGAGCTTCTCCCACACTCTGGCCCCCTAGGCTCTTCTTTCACAGACACTGCTCGGGGATCATAGCCCTCGGCTGGACTATAGGAGTTCGGCCCTAGGCCCTTCCGGTCAGGGCCAAAGGCATGGGCCGGATAAACGAAGGTCCTCGGGTCTGGTGGGAGGTAGTGGGGGAAGGCAGGAGTTCCAGGGCCCTTGAGGCCACGAGGCTCAGGTTGTGGTTTGACAGCAAAGAGATCAGAAAGGAGCTGTTCCTCACCGGATTCAATGTAGGCGGACAGGTCGATGGAGGCCTCATGGTCACACATGTCCCCCAGCTCCCCTGGCCCAGTTCGGCTGCCTGGGAACTCGAGTGGTTGGCCTCCTCGTTGCTCACAGTCGTAGTAGATCCCGTGGGACATGACCTAGACCGCCCCTCTCTACTCCCCGCCCTCTGGCCACACACCCTGTCCGGGGACTCCCCCTTTGGGTGCCTGGCTTCCCTCTCCCCTCTTGCTCCTTCTCAACTCTTTCACCTGTCCTGGATCTTCCCCTCTCCTGGCTCCTGCCTTCTCTCCTCTTCTCCCCTACTCCTTTGTGGCCTCTCTCCTCCCTCCTTTGTGCTGCTTCCTTTTCCTTTCTGCTGCGGTCAGTGGCTCTCCTCTTCCCTTTTTCCCCTCTTCTCTCCCTGGTGCAATGTTG
>NW_020954672.1:3601684-3604160 GCF_900497805.2 Vombatus ursinus
GGGGGGGGGGTGGAGAAGGGAAGGTTAGCAGAGGGGGACAAGGTGAGTCCCAGGAGAAGGAATTTGAAGGTGGGTAGCTGGTCTCCACCAAATGAGGTCCTTGGCCTGTTCAGCAGCTGACCTTGTCACTCTTTGCTGGTGCTATTTCTTCTACTCCACCTGGGGAGTAAGGAGGGCATCAGGGTCCTGGCATTGATGAGTGTGGGTGCTTCTCCAAGTAGACCCCTTACTCTCATCGCATGAGATCCTGAGTCCCACTTGCAGGTTACCTTGTCTCTTCCTGTGGCCCCCAAATTGCTTTGAGTAGAATGAGGTTTCAGCTCCTAGGGGTGCACTGAAAACCCTTCCTTGGCAGACCCCTAGACTAGCCTGAGCTCCACCCTTGACATAGCTCTGCCCCCTTCAGCCTAGGCTCCACCTATCTCAGGGATAGCTCCTGCCCCTCCCTTAGAAATCCCACCCCCCTAGCCAACCTCTTTGGAGGCAGGGCAAGATAGGGTAGGACAGGGCTGGGCAGTGGAGGGAAGGGAAGTGATGGACTAGGAAAGAGGTGGCTGACTGGTTTCACAGAGTGCCTGAGGCTGCTGGTCCAGAAGTAGTGAACATCCTATTTCATGAAGCTAATAGAATGTCTTTGCAACCACTGCAAGCTCTAGTGGGACAGCAAGAACAGGGAAAAGAGCCCTGGATTTGTAGACAGAGGTTGTTGTTCTTTTTGTGACTCCATACTGAAGGGGTTTGCCATTTCCTTCTCCAGCTCATTTTACAGATGAGGAAACAGAGACAAACAGGGTTAAGTGATTTGCCCAGGGTCACACAGCTAGGAAGTATCTGAGGTCAGATTTGAACTCAGGAAGGCAGTCTTCCAGACTCTAGGCCTGGAGTTCTAGGCACTGTGCCCCCTACCTGACCTGGGTTCAAATACTGGCTCTTACTGCCTAGCTACCTGTGTGACTTTCAGTAAGTCAATTCACCACCTGTTTCCTCATCTATTAAATGAAGGAGTTGGACTTAATGGTCTCTTTATTATTATTTAAATTTTTTTTTATTTTCAGTTCCAAATTCTTTTTTTCTCTCCACTCGCTCCTCCACCCATTGAAAAGGCAAGATATATGATGTCCATTATACATATGCAAAACATTTTCAAAACATTAGCTATGTTGCAAAAAGAAAAAGCAAGAAAAATAAAGTTAAAAAAAATATGCTTCAATCTATACTCAGAGCTCATCAATTCTCTCTCTGGAGGTAGGGCAGCATTTTTCATCATGAGTCCTTTAGAATTGTGATGGATTTACCGATCACTCTAAATTCCAGAGGTCATATTCTAATGGGGAGACAACCCATATTAAATGAATGCCTAGCAATTGGTCTCCCAGTTTCTAGTCTCTTGGATCTCTAATCCATCCTCTGAGCAGCTGGCAGAATCAACTTTATAAGGTCCAGCCAGGGCTGACCATGTTACTCTCTTGCTCAAACATCTTAAAAAGCACCCTGTTATAGCCTCTAGTTCTAGTAACTATAAAATATAAACAGACTGCCATTTAGAGCTCTGGATTATCTGGCCCCAAACCACCTTTCCATACGTTACTTTACTTTTATAGCTATTTCCTTTGCAGAAGGCTAACCTCCACACCTGGAATTCGCTCCCTCTTTGTCGCTGACTTTCAGAACCTCTAGCTTGGATACTACCCTCTCAAATTAACTTTCCCTTATCTCTCCCCCCCTCCCCACTGCCCACCCCAGTAATTAATGTTTTCTCATTTTCCTTATGTACTTGTTATATCCCCTCAAGAAAACTGAAGCTTGGGTGGCGAAGCCAAGATGGTGGAGGGAAAGCAGTAACTGTCTTGAGCTCTCTCCCAAAGCCCTCCAAATACCTAAAAAAATGGCTCTAAACAAATTCTAAAGCAGCAGAACCCACACAAAGACAGAGTGAAACAAATTTCCAGTCAAAGACAGCCTGGATGGTTGATAGGAAAGGTATATCAGGCCGTGTGGGGAGAGGAACGCAGTTTGGTGTGGGCGTGCAGGCCTCAGTGACCCTGGAGCAGGCCTCAGAGGACTGAATCTCAGGCAGCTGTGGCGGTTTTCAGACTACTCAACCCCTGAACGCCAAAGGCAACTTAGAAGGTCAGTGGGAGAAGTCTGTGTCTTCGGTGAGAGAGGATCTAGGTCTCAGCCGCAAGTCTCCAGTGCGGCCGGCTTTTTCCTGAGCGTCAGTCCCACAGACTGAGGGGGAATCGAGTGACTGATCAGAGGGGGATTGCAGGGATCTCTTTGCCAGTGATGAGGCAGGAATCTCTTGCTTTACCCGTGCTTGGATCTGGGTCGCAGTTCTGAGGGGCCGTCCTGGGGAGGGGGGGAATGCTGGTGTGGTGGAGCTTGTTGTGGCTGTGGAGAGAAAACACCTCATCTCTTATCATAGCACCTTGGAAGAACTGAAAATTTTCAGGTTCCTAGAAGTACCTCTGAAAAC
>NW_020954672.1:3604170-3604338 GCF_900497805.2 Vombatus ursinus
ATTATCCCACAAAAAAAAAAACAAAACAGAAAAGAAAAGGCTCTTACAGTGGAGGGGAAACGGGGAAGGTGGGAGGGAATGAGTGAATCTTATTCTCATAGGATTTTACTTAAGGAGAGAATAACATATACACTCAATTGGGTGTGGAAATCTGTCTTACCCTACAGG
>NW_020954672.1:3604484-3604552 GCF_900497805.2 Vombatus ursinus
CACAACTGCACATGTATAACCTACATTGAGTTGCTTGCCTTTTCAATGAGGGTGGGTGAGGAGGGAGG
>NW_020954672.1:3604715-3614005 GCF_900497805.2 Vombatus ursinus
AATAAAATAAAATAATAAACAAAAGAAGAAAAAAAAAGAAAACATAAGCTTCTTGAAGGTAGGGACTGTTTCATTATTGTCTTCATTTTCCCCAGCACCTAGCATAGTGCCCGGCACATAGTAGGCACTTTAATAACTGCTTGTTGAAGTGAATCGAATTATGTTGGATCCTGACTGAGTTCAGACTAAATACCCCAGAGAAGCCCCTGCCCCTGCCTGAGCAGCGCTAACAATTTTGCTTCAGTCTATTTCTCATCATGACCTGGGGACCACAACCTTCAGAGGATAATGACATTGCCCTGTCTCTGGAACATCTTTCTGTCTACCACCTCCCTTCCAGGAGTTACCAAGACCCTGAGATCTTCCCTCCACCCCTGGTTTATATTCCTGCTTGCTTAGCAGCAGCATTGCCTCTACTGCTTCTCTTCTGGGTCCACTTCCTCTTGTGGGGCTCAAGAGCCTTCCTCTCTGCAATCCCCTCTCCTTAGGGCTTTCTTTCTCAGGGGACTCGAGGAGAACCCCACGGCCCCTCTTACTTTGGACTTCCTGGTTTCATGCAGCAACTCTCCAACCCGCTTTTCCCTCTCCACAACGATTGCCCAAATCCCTCTGCTTACAGGAACTTAGAATCACAGAATCAATAGTGCTTTCCCCCCCAAAAATGTTTGCTAACATTAATGGGGGGAAAAAAAGAAAATTAAGCTGGTTTGAAAGAACTGATGCTATATTAGGCAGCATGGCTTAGTGGACAGAAAGTTTGACTTGGACTCAGATGTCCTAGGTTTGCGTCTTGCGCCTGTCACTTATTACAGTATCTGTATGATCATTGTCAAGTCATTGAATCTGTGAGCCTCAGTTTCTTTATCTGTAAAATGAGAGTTAGACTAGTTTGGCCTCTCAGATGTCTTCCAGTTCTAGAGGTAAATCTAGTACTCTAATCCTATGACCCCAGAAACTGAAAAAGATAAGAAAAATGTACTATTTTGCAGCTCCTAATAGTTAATTGTCCAAGGACCAGGGAGAATATATTTGTCTAGAGATTTGCAGATCTGATCAAGAGAGAAAAAATTATTTACACAGATGTGTTAAGCCAGATACAGAGAGAAGCAGATATGGAAAGGAAAAAAACAATAGCATGGAAGTGCCTTGTAGTTTATAGGAAACCACATCCATGAAGAATCACGTAATCTTAGGGTTGGGAGAGACCTCAGAGGCCACGCTGTCTAACCCAGACCTGACCTAGAATCCCCTCGTTGGATTATCCCCGTTGGAGATAATATAATGTCCAACGATTGTTCCTTCAGCCTTTGCTTAAAGATCATTAATGTGGGGAAACCTGCTCTCTCCTGAAGGCAGTCCATTCCATTTCTGGATAGCGTTAACTATTAGATTTTTTTTTCTCTTTTTAAATAATTTTAAAGTCATTTAAAAAAACAAAACCAAACCTCTGTTTGCCTCAGTTTTCTCATCTATAAAAATGAGAATTGTAATAGCACTTACCTCCCAGACTTGTGAGGATTCAATGATATAATAATTGTAAAGCACTTAGCACAGTATTGGAACACAGTAAGTGCTACATAAATGCCAGCTATTATTATTATTATATTCAATTGGTTACTTTCAAAACTGTCCTATTTAATCTGTGCTTCGTTCTGGAGTACTTTGTACACTTCAGCAATGTTTCCGTAGCATTCCTTTTTTGCATCACCATCCATAACCCTCACTGCCAAACAAAAACAGAAAAAAAGAAAACTTTGTGATAAATAAAGCATTATCAAGCAAAACAAAACCCTATAGTGGCCATGTCCAAAAATGTATGTTTCTTTTTGCAACTTGATTCCACCACCTAGTCACTAGGTGGGTAACATGCTTCATCACAGGTCACCTGGAAATGAGGCTGGTCTTTGTCTTGATTCAAGTTCTTAAATCTTTCAATATTGTTTTTCTTTATAATATTATTCTCATTATATAAATTATTCTCCTAGTTAAGCCTACTTCACTCTGCATCAGTTTCTAATTTCCAAGATTCTCTGAAATTGTCTCTTTTTGTCATTTCTTACAGAAATATGTCATTACACTCATATATCCAAATTTATTCTATCATTGTCTTTGCTTTTCTTTCCCCTCCTTTTAATCCTCCCTTTAGAATCAGAAAGTTTGTTTTGTTTATGACTATTTCCCACTCAGTATTATCCTCTCTCTTAATTCTCCTGCATTCTCACCTGTTTCCCTGTTGAGTTTGATATACCTCTTCATCAGACTCTGCACGTGTGTTCGTTTCTGCTTTTGGTTCAAAGGGAGTTTTGTTTTGTTTTTTTCTGATGGCCTTACTCTTCACTAAACCCTGCTGCCTAATTAATATGAGGTCTACTCAGCCATTCTCTCTAATATAACATCGAAGTGATGATACTCCTTACTCCTTCCTCCATCTTTGTTCCTCCTTTTTTTTTTCTCACAATCCAATTATGAGAAATAGCAAGTTCTACCCCCTTCTTCCTCCTTTCTATACAAGTATATTACTTTTATTCTCCCTTCTTTTTCCCCTTAGAACAGAGCCAATCCATCCCCAGGTCCTCTGTTTTTGTTATGGAAGAAAAGAATTTCTGTTTGTTTTTGAGGCAGCTGATGGCACAGTAGATAAAATGCTGGGCCTGGAGTCAGGAAGACCTAAGCTCAAATTTGACTTCAGACACTTATTAGCTGTGTGGTTCTGGTCAAGTCACTCAACCTTTGTCTAGCTCAGTTTCCTCAACTTTAAAAGGGGGATAATAATAGCACCTTTCTCTCAGGGTTGTTGTGAAGATCAAATGAGATAATATTTGTAAAAGAGGCAAATGCTTATTCTCTTTTCCTTCCTCTTATTTAACTCTCTCATTTTCTTGGAAGACAATAAGATTCTTCTTTTTCTACAAGATTGTTGTTCCTTTATTCCAGTAAATAACCTTTTTAGGTTTCTACTCAACTCTGGCTTTTTCATCAGGAATGCTTGAAAGTCCTCTATTCCATTAAAGGTGAACTTCTTTTTTCCCTATAGGATAATACTCAGCTTTTCGGGGGAAGTTATTCTTGGCTGTAAGTGTAAGGGGATTTAACCTCTGAGTGCCCAGATCTCCTAACAGGGAGATACCTTGTATCCTGCCTACATGGGTGAGAGTGGACTCCTTTGACTGACTGTGTAGCCAAAACAGGCCCCATCCTTAAAACCGGCCAGACTGAGACAATCTCTCTCTTTTTCGTGTGCTCTTTCCTGTTTTGTGCAGAGGGTGAAAAGTACAGCTCACTCACATCATGGGAGCCATGAACAGAACCAGGAAGGGGGAAAACTTCCCTCTCCCCCTTTCTTTTGCCCTCAGCTCCTATTAATGGGCCTGAGGGTGTTTGTTTCTGCTCTATTTTATTAGTCCTTCTGTGTTTTAGATGCCAGCGGTGATTGCCTTCAGCTGGAAGTGTGAGCCATGGTGACCTCAGAGTCAGGATTGCAGAAGGGATGTTGCAACCAGCCCGCCTGAACAGGGAAACCCAGAGAAGCCTGGGTACCTGGGACTTGAGCTTGAGGTGGATTTTGGAATAAGAAATAAGACTGTACTCTATTGAAACCAAGCTAACTTAAGAACCTAGTCCTCTTACCTTCCCCAGACCTAGTCCTCTTACCTTTCCCAGAGACTGAGGCGGTACAAGGGGTAGGGAGTAAGGGAAAAGGATTAAACCCAAGTGTTGAAAAAAAAAGTTTGTATATTTGTTATTATAAATTTTAGTATAAATACTCCTTTACAAATTAATTGTACTGTTGGTGGTTAAATGAAACTGGAGTATAGGAAGTACAGCCCCTGTAATTGAGGGAACATTATCAGCAGGGGGGCAGCTAGGTGGTGCAGTGAATAGAGCTCAGGAGGACCTGAGTTCAAATCCAACCTCAGACACTTAACACTTACTAGCTGTGTGACCCTGGGCAAGTCACTTAACCTGGATCACACAAGCCAAAACAAAACAAAACAGAACAGAATATTATCAGCAGGGGCTAGAGCCAATGGCAGAGAGCCTCAACACCCTTCAGTCTCCCTTAAGATATCAAAGAATCCTAGGGGAGAGATGAAATATAATATACCTCACCTTTAGGCAACAGGGGCCTGGGATAATCAGTGTTACATATGAGGCCTTATCTGGAACTAAATTAGGCCCTTCACTTTTGTGGCAACCTTTGCAGAGATTTTTTTTTAAGATATTCTAGACTACAAGATACTAGAGGAATTTGTCATATTTTTTTAAGGCTACAAATGTACAGTCAATTTTTTCCCAGTGTTTATTCCCTCACAAGTCGGTTCCATTGGTGTAATTTTGTAGACTTTTTATTTGTTGATAGCTTGACTGTTTAAATATTAATCCTTTTTGAATTATTGAATTCTGTGTAAGTATTACTATACTGATATATTGGTTCTATATTACTGGGTCCTGTATTAAGTACTGATATTAAGTTTAACATGAGAAATCTATAATCACTAGGCTGCTACTATCTAGGTAAAATGTTTCTATTGTTCTTTTGAATTTAAAGAGACCTATAAGACTTTCCTTTTTATGAAAGTTGAAATCTACAATTAGCTGATATTCTTTGCTACTGTACTAACTGAGCCTACTTTTTTTTTTTTTAGGCAATTGGGGTTAAGTGACTTGCCCAGGGTCACACAGCTAGTGTTAAGTGTCTGGTCTGTGGCCAGATTTGAACTCAGGTCCTCCTGATTCCAGGGCTGGTACTCTATCCACTGTGGCACCTAGCTGCCCCCAGAGCCTACTTTTCTTCCTGTACTAATGGACTTGTAATTCCATTTGGTTTACCCAGGCAGTAGGGAGGATCTGTGGGAGAACTTTTGGGTACCCTTTGGAATAAGGTCCCAGAGGAAATTACCTAGACTTCTATGTGGATAGCCTATGGTCCAGAGGATCCTGGAGAATTTTTTGTTTGTTTGTTTTTTGCTTTTTGGTGAGGCAATCAGGGTTAAGTGACTTGCCCAGCTGGGGTCACAAAGCTAGAGTCATGTGTCTGAGGCTGGATTTGAACTCAGGTCCTTCTGACTCCAAAGCAGGAGCTCTATCCACTGTGACACCTAACTGCCCCACCTAGAGAATTTTGATGTGTAGAAAGGCACATTTTTGGTCCAGACCCAAATTGGATGGTCTTATGCACTGAGTGAAATCAATGGAAGAGTTTCCACCCAGGACAATTTTCTCATCTGAGAAAGTAATGACGCCTATTCCTTCTCCTTGTCCTAAATTCCCTCTGGGAGAGTCCATATTCTGGAAAACTCAGCGTGGACCAGGTTTCCATCTGGGATGGGAAACCAATTTTCTTTGCCTTCTTTGCTTTTCATTTTATTTGTGGGTTGAGAAAAGTTCTATAAGCTAAGGCTAAGCAAGCAGAGATACTTGGTAAATTTTGCAAAATGCTTCTATTTTGTTGAATCTGCAAAACTTGGTATTTTTGGATGTGGTTTTCACTGCACATATGGGATTATATATGATCATTTAACATCGGCTGTTTTTAAGACTTTATTGTGTGACACAAGGAGGCAAGTAAATGGACATTGTTTATGCCTCCCCAGAGAACACACAGAAGCATTCTGAATTTGGGACAAGGACAGTTCAAAAGCAAGCTGTTGCCTATTTGCTAGGGATGGCAAACAGAGAAATGTGTAAGGTAGCTTGAACTTCAAGTGTGCAGATCTCCTTACGTGGAGGCACCCTGTGCCCTGCCTTTTCCCATCACGTGGGTGGGAATGGTCTCCTTTGACTGGCTCTTTAGCCAGAACAGGTGCCATCTTTAAAACTGGCAAGATTGAGACAGTCTCTCTCTTTCCATCAAGTCCAGAAGATAAAGATCACAGTTCACCCATAGCATGGAAACCATGAACTGAACCAGAAGTAGGGATACCTTTTCCCCTATCCCCTTCTCTTTTACCCCAGCTCTGAGAATTGGGCTGGTGATATTTATTTCTTTTCCATTTCCCTTGTCCTCCTCAATTTTAGGAGCTAGTGGTGGAGCAGAATTTTGTGCCATGGTGACCTCGGAATCAGAATTTCAGGTGAGATGTTGTACCAATCAGTGTGGTAGGGAAGCCCAGAGAAGCCAGGGAGCTGAAAGTGGGGTTTGGACTCGGAATTGGGAATGTGTCCTGTAGAAATTGAACTAAACTGTTTTTATACTTGTTATTATACCTTTTGAAGTAAATCCTCCTTTGTAAAAGCTAATCTGACTGTTAGTAATAATAATAATATCAGCTAATATCGATATGGCACTTTCTACGTACCAGGCATTGTGCTCGGCACTTTACAATTATCACACTTGATCCTCATACAGCAACCCTGGGAGGTGAGTGCTATTATTATCCCCATTTTACAGACCAGGAACCTGAAGCAAACAAATTAAATAACTTTCTCAGGGTCACATAGCTAGTAAGTGACTGAAGCTGAATTTAAACTCAGGTCTTCCTGATCCCAGGCCCTGTACTCTTATCTACTGTACCGCTCAGTTGTCCCTGCTGTTAGTGGTTAAATAGAACTGGGGTACAGGGATCCTATCCCCTACAATTGAAGGAACACCATCAGCAGGGGCTAGAGTCATTTGCAGAGAACCTAAATTCCTAAAACCTCCTTAAGGCTACTAGAGAGCCCTTGGGGGGTGGGGTGTGAAATGTAACATACCTGGCTTTTAGGCAGTGGAGGCCAAAATAGTCAGTATTATACCTGCCTACATTGTTTGCCTTTGGGAATATTGTATCCTGCCAGGGAAGGAAAGGAGCTTCCTACTGTCCCAAACTGCCTGGGCTACCATTCTATCTTACTTGCTTCTTTTGTGACCTCCTGAAATTCCACCTCTACCAATCACTTCACCTGAATCTGCCCGTGCAGAGGTATTTCACACCTATCTCCTACCCTTTCCAGCTACCCACAACTGGGAATGCCCTTGGAAAACTCTACCCTGAGGCTGAACCCTTAGGGATGATTATAATATACCTGAACTTACTTCTTAATGATGAATAAATTCTGATCATACCCTCCAGTTCCCAGGGATTCTGAACCTCTGGCTGTCATTGGTCAAACACTATTCTCTGTCTCTATGCCCTTTGCTTTCAACCAAACATCCCTAAAGTCCCATCCTAAAGCTATCCACCCCTTCCACCATGCTCTTTAGAATGCCTAGTCCATAGAAATAAACTTGCTTTCTTCTTAAACCTTTTCTTTTCTCACTCCTTCTATCTTTGTGACTTGGCTCCTTCCTGACATCAGAGCTTCCCCAGCCGCCCTTTCTAGTACTAGATTGAACTTTCATTCATACTCTCCCTTCCTGCTCCCACGCTGGACTGGCTGAAGTGGGGAAGTTGCAATATTCCCTGCTCCTTATTGCTATTCCCAAGTGCTCCTTCTAACCCAATTACTAAGTAATCTCTCCTCTTTTGAGGTTCACTAAATCCATATTTACCACCCAATTAAGATTCTGGTAGCTCTTATCTACTGATCTCCAGGACATTCTCAGTCTTTCCTCAATTAGTTCAATGCTTGGCTCACAGTCTTTCTCTCCTCCCCAGCTCCTGCCCTCATACAAGGGGATTTCAATATAAATATTTTTTCCTAAGTATATGTCATACATTTATTACTGAACAACCCTCTTCAAAATAGGGCACAGGGATTAAAAATAAAAATTAATTGCACTATTTAGTAAAGCATTACTAGTAACCGTCATAAAAAATGTACAAATTTTGTTAAAAATTTATCAAGCCTTCAAATGATTTGGTTACAGGTATTTATAATACATTTAAAACTACATTAAATGATACAATAGAGTACAATGAGGAAAAGACTCAACAAATATGATTTCCAACAAAAAACTCATAAGCTTTCATAATCATTAGCAAATTTGAAACAAATAGCAAAACGA
Organism: Vombatus ursinus; assembly: GCF_900497805.2. NCBI lineage: Eukaryota > Metazoa > Chordata > Mammalia > Diprotodontia > Vombatidae > Vombatus > Vombatus ursinus. The sequence goes on from NW_020954672.1 coordinate 3,612,643, forward strand.
GGTAGCTGAATGTACCAAAAGGAAAATAAAAAACAGTTTTAATGGCGGCCCAAAGATATCTCCATCAAAAATGAAACCAAGTTGGTAGATCCCATCTAAAGTATTTACAAGAGGTCTGAATTTTAAGAGCTTTAACAAATCACAGTTACGAGATCATATGAAACCTAAACATACTTACATATTTCCCCCATTTTGCTTGAAAAATTTTCAGTAAGAAAATGAGATTTTGCTATCTGGAGGCCTTGACATCTCTCTTTCAAAAATAATGAAATAAAGTTGACAATTCATGCACAACACAGCAGAGCTAAGATGGTAAAGTCAATCATTTTCCTTTTTGGAAGGAAAGAGGGGAATCAATATACATAATGATAATCTCTCAATCACACCTATGTTCCAGTTCCTAATTTTGCTCATTTTCTATGATCTACAATTCCAGCTACACAGTGTTGGTCATACTCTTTGTCTTACCATCACCCAAAAATGCACCACTTTCATGTTCATGAACTCAGAAATTTTCTTATCTGATAACAATCTGTTGTCTCTCTTTGCCCTCTTCTTTGTCCACATTCTGATGTCCACTCCCTCCATACGTCGTTTTTCTCCCAGGTCATCACCCCTGCACTGGCTACACTCTTCCCCACTCTCCATCTTGAACTTTTGGTGAACCAGTTCAACTCTACACTATCCTCTTGATTCCCTTGTCCCTTTATCTTATTTTTGACCTTGCCCTGCCAAGTCTCAGTCTTGGATCACTCCCACTATCTGCTGCCTTTGTCCTTTTCCCATGCTGCTGAAGAAAGGTGGAGAAAATTGTGAAACCATTTTGACTGGGTCCACTATGAATTCTTGTTACATAGCCTCAACTGAGTCCTTACTGCTGCAAGGCAGTCCTTTTACATCTCCCTAATCAACTCACTATCCCATTCGATTTAGTGCCTTTTCCAAACCTCTTTTATCCCTCTTCAAACCTCCAATGGCTCCCTCTCCCCCTACTCCTCTCCATTGAGAAAATTGCCTCATATTTCACTGAAAAAAGTTGAGGTCATTTGCCAAGAGCTGCCTCTTATCTCCTCCTTCCCACCTCATACCATTCAAGCACTTTCTGCCACTATCTTCTTCATTCCTAAAGAAGTGGTCCTTCAAAGAAGGGAGGGAGCTGAGCATTGTTTGAGCCTTACTCTCATCAGATTTGGCTCAAGAAGGGAATAACATAATCAGTTAGGCATAGAAATCTAATGTGCCCTATAGGTAGTAGGAGGGAAAAGGGGGAAGAAAAGGGAGGGGGCTAACAGAAGGGAAGTTGGACTGAGGGAGGCAGTGGTCAAAAGCAAAACGTTAGTGAGGAGGGAAAAGGAGAAAGGAG
>NW_020954672.1:3614139-3615984 GCF_900497805.2 Vombatus ursinus
GTACACAGTAACAGCCACATAGAATGATGACTGACTTTGATAGACTTAACCCCTCTCAGCAATACAAGGATCTAAGACGTCCCCAAAAGCCTCATGGTGGAAAATGCTATCCACATCCAAAGAAAGAACTATGGAGTTTGAATGCAAGTCAAAGCATACTATTTTTTCCTTCTGTTGTGTTTTGTTTCCTCTTTCTGGTGGTTCCTCCTATTAGTTCTAATTCTTACTTACAACATTACTAATGTGAAAATATGTTTAATAGGAATGTATATGTATAGCCTATATTAGATTGCATACCATCTTGGGGAGAGAGGGAGGGAGGGAGGGAGGAGAAGAAAAATTTACAACTCAAAAGCTTATGGAAGTTATTGTTGATAAATTAAAATAAATTAATAAAAAAAAAGTGGTCCTTCTTCTTGCCAAGGCAAATTTCTCTACATACACAAGTGATTCTATTCCATCCTGTCTTCTCCAGCATAATTCCCCCTCTATCATTCTTACTCTCTCACTAAATAGTGTACATCCCTATATAGAAGAAATTCTCTGTCCTCCAAAATCCCTCATATGATTTATTCATCCCTGCTGGCTATTGTCTTATTTATCTTCTCCTTTTTGTTACTAACCTCTTGAGAAGGCTGTCTACAATTGGTACCTCCACCTCCTTTCTTCTCACTTAGTCTTTTTTTTTTTTATTTTTTGCTAGGCAATGGGGTTAAGTGACTTGCCCAGGGTCACACAGCTAATAAGTGTTGTGTGTCTGAGGCCGGATTTGAACTCAGGTCCTCCAGAATCCAGGGCCCGTGCTCTATCCACTGTGCCACCTAGCTACTGCCCCCCCCCCCTTAATTTTTAACTCTCTTCAATCTGGCTTCCAACCTCATTAACAACTGCAACTGCTCTTTCCAAAGTTGATCTCTTAATTACCAGATTTTCTCAAACCTCATTCTTCTTGACCTCCCTGAAGTCTTTGACACTGTCGATCACCCTCTTTTTGATATTCTCTTTTCTCTAGGTTTTTTGTGACACTACTTTCTCCCCATTCTCGTACATGTCCAACGATTCCTTTTCAGTCCCTTTTGCTGGATCTTCATCCAACCTGCCTTTAACTGTGTATGTTCTGTTCTGGTCTCTCTTCTCTTCTCTCTCTATACTATTTCACTTGGTGATCTTGGTGATCCACTCCCATGGCCTCAAGTACCATCTTTATGCTAATCATTCTCAAATCTCCTTATCTACCACTAACCTCTCAGCTGACCTCCAGTCTTATGTCTACAATTTCCTATTAGAAATCTCAAATTGGATGTCTTAAAGAGATAATAAGTGCAATGTATCCAACAGAATTCATTATCTTTTCCTACAAGTCATCCTGTCTTTCCAATTTTTGTATTACTGTTGAAGGCATCACCATCTTTCCAGTGACTCAGCTTATAACGTTGATGACATCCTTAGCTCCTCATTCTCTCACCCTCCCCACCCCCATATCCAATTTGTTGCCAAATCCTGTGGATTCTACTTTCATCACATCACTTATATATGCCAACTTCTCTGATGTTTCCACCACCCTGCTTTGGGAATGCATCACCTCTTACCTAGACTATTGAATAGTCTTCTGGTTGATCTCCCTGCCTCAAGTCTCTCCCCACTCTAATCCATCCTCCACTCACCTGTTAAACAGAAAATGTCACACTCTTTCAATAAATTCCAGTGGCTACCTATCACTTACAGGATAAATATAAAATCCTTAGCTTGGCATCCAAAGCTGTAACTTCCTAACTTGGCCCTTTCCTAGCTTTCCTGTCTTCTTCTTCTTCTTCTTCTTCTTCTTCTTCTTCTTCTTCTTCTTCT
>NW_020954672.1:3616145-3618246 GCF_900497805.2 Vombatus ursinus
TGTAAAACATCAGTTAATATCTGGACACATTTATTAATTTTACAAAAATAAATAAAATAGACCACACAGTTAAAGACAGTAAGCTAATTGAAAAGAAAAGAATTATATTCAAAATGACAACATACTTCCTCATAGAGGAGCAAGAATTTCACATGAACAAAACACCACTGTTCCTGCCTTAAGAATGGAATATATTTTAGGATTAGATTGTTTAGTTTCCAATTATTTTTTGGTCTATCTTTCCATGACCCTTTATTACATATAATTTTTATTTCATCATGATCTGAAAGCTTTCCTGTCTTCTTAGACCTCCCTGCCTCCAACATACTCTGGGATCCAGTGACATTGGCCTTGCTTGCTGTTCTTTGAACAAGACACTCCATTTCTTGGCTCTGTGCATTTTCACTTGCTTCCTCCAAGCTTGGAATGTTCTTCCTCCTCACCTCCACCTTCTAGCTTCTGTGACTTCTTGCAAGTTTCAGCTTATGCCCTACCTTCTGCAAAAATCTTTTCTAACCCCCTTAATGCTAGTGTGTTCCCTCGTTGGTTATGTCCCATGTATCCACTTTATCTTTATGATATACCATGTATCTACATAGTAGCTCTATGAGCCCCTTGAGAGCAGGAACTGTTTTTTTTTTTAAACTTTCTTTGCATCCCAGCACTTAGCACAATGCCTGGCCTATAGTAGGTATTTGGTCAATGCCTTTTGGTTTTGACTTAGGATTTGGAAGGGTATTTTATATCAAGAATATATATTCCTGTGATGAAATCTATGACGAGGAAGGAGAAAGTATAGTGGAAAGTATTTGGGAGAAGATCCAAGTATGGACAAACAGAAGCCAGTGTGGTAGGAATACATACAAAATGCTTCATCAGAAAGAGGAAGTGAATAATGAGTTCTAAAAGCTCATCACAATCCTGTCATAGAGGCAGGATAAACTAACAGTGGAGAATTTCAATCCGCTTTAAGTTGTCTCTCATCTAAAAGCAGAACAGCTAAGAAATTCTTGACTTGCCTTGCAAATAATTTTTAGCATCTAACATAGTTCCTGGCACACAATAGGCATTTAATAAATGCCTTTTTGAATGAATGTTGAATGAATCCTTTAGAAGGGAAAAGCAATGAAGTGAAGGGATCACTGTCCTTTGAAGGGACTATTCTGGCCTTGATTCTGACTAAAAAGGAAGAACTGGTTTTTGAAGTAGAACCGTCAGGAACCTGGGGAGGAAGTAACCACACCATCTTAGAGTTGATAGATAAAGAAAGGCATCTTAGTGGGGGGGGGGTGTCTGATGTACTCCTTAGATTCTAGAAGATTGGGTTTCTAAGGATTCAGAGATATGATCACATGACCTAATGTTCTACAAGGGAAACTGCCTTAGGCAGGAATTGGAAGCTCCCAGAAACAAAATTCTGACAACAGAAACACAAATAATTCTGATGAAGAAGAAAAGGGGAAGCAGCTTAAACAGTCTGGTGTGGCTATACAGGGAACTAAATGACTAACTAAGAAGTTCAAAGGATATGTACAGGAAATGGAAGTAAGGGTAAGTAACAGAATAAATACAAAATGCGGAATGATTTTTTAAGAATAATGTCAAAACAAAAACTGCTGGGAAAACTGTCAAGTAGTGTGGCAGATACTAGGCATAGACTACAGGCTATCTCACACCCTATACCAAGGTAAAGTCAAAATGGTTACATGATTTAGGCATTACGGGAGATACCATAAGCAAATTAGAAGAGCAAAGAATAGTTTACCTGTCAGATCTATGGAGTTGGGAAGAATTTATGACCAAACAAGAGGCTGAGAACATGAAAGGCAAAATGGATCGTTCTGATTACATTAAATTAAAAGGGTTTTGCACAAATAAAACCAATGTAACCAAGATTAGAAGGAAAGCAGAAAGCTGGGAAACAGTTTTTACAACCAGTGTCTCTGATAAAGGCCTCATCCCTAAAACATATAGAGAACTGAGTCAAATTTATAAGAATACAAGTCATTCTCCAATTGATAAACAACCAAAGGTTTTCAGATGAAGAAATTAAAGCTATCTATGGTCATATGAAAAAATGCTCTAAACCACAATTGATTAA
>NW_020954672.1:3618282-3618865 GCF_900497805.2 Vombatus ursinus
AGAGACGCAAATTAAAACAACTCTGAGATATCACTTCACACCTATCAGACTGGCTAACATGACAGAAAAGGAAAATGATAAATATTGGGGAAGATGTGGGAAAATTGGAACACTAATGCTTTGCTGGTAGAATTGTGAAATAATCCAACTGTTTTGGAGAGCAATTTGGAATTATGCACAAAAGGCTATAAAATTGTGCATGCCCTTTGATCCAGTAATACCACTTCTAAGTCTGTATCCTAAAGAGATCATAAAAAAAGGAAAAGGACTCATATATACAAAAATATTTATAGCAGCTCTTTTTGTGGTGGCAAAAAATTGGAAATTGAGGGGATGCCCATCAATTGGGAATGGCTGAACAAGTTATGGTATATGAATATAATGAAATACTATTGTGCTATAAGAAATGATGAGCAGGCTGATTTCAGAAAAATCTGGAAAGACTTACATGAACTGATGCTGAATGAAGTGAGCAGAACCACAAGAACACTGTACACAGTAACAGCAACATTTTGCAGTGATCAACTATGATAGACTTAGCTCTTCTCAGCAATACAATGATCCAAGACAATTCCAAGGAACT
>NW_020954672.1:3618907-3646850 GCF_900497805.2 Vombatus ursinus
TGTGATGGAAAATGCTGAGCACATCCAGAGAAAGAACTAAGGAGTTTGATTGCAGATGGAAGCATACTATTTTCACTTTTTTTTTCTTTCTCGTAGTTTTTCCCTTTTGTTCTGAGTCTTCTTTCACAACATGACTAATGTGGAAATATGTTTAACATGAGTGTACATGTATAACCTATATCAGATTGCTTGCTGTCTTGGGGGGGAGGGAAGGGAAGGAGGGAGAAAAATTTGGAGCTCAAAATCTTACGAAGATTAATGTTGAAAACAATCTTTATATATAAATGGGAAAAATAGTATACTACTAAGTAAAAAAGGAAGAAAAAAAGAATAATGTCAAGAACCATAAAGTCCAGAATAGGCTTTAAGAGAAAAGTATGTTGGAGGCAAGAGAGAGATCACAGAAAGGATCAGATTATGGCTTAGTGGATAGTAAAGGGCAAGAAGAATGGGGTAGAACTACTGTTAACATAATGTACAACTTTTCTCTTGGTTCCCTTTTGTAGCATTTGGACCTCACATGTAGCCCTCTCTCCCCCAAGAAAATAAATAAAGTTGTATTAGGTTTAGTGTACCAAAGCACTGTATGTGAGACACTATATGTGTTTTTTATTTTATTTTATTTATTTATTTTTAGGTTTTTTTTAATTATATATTTTTAGTTTTCAACATTCACTTCCATAAGATTTTGAGTTTTAAATTTTCTCCCTCTCCCTCTCTTCTCCCCTCCCCAAGATATAGGCTGTACTTATTAAGCATATTTTCACATTAGTCATGATGTATAGAAGAATTGGAATTAATGGGAGGAACCAAGAGAAAGAGGAAACAAAACAAAACAACAAAAGAAAAAGAGAGCAAATAGTATGCTTCCATCTGCATTCAGACTCCATACTTCTTTCTCTGGATGTGGATAGCATTTTCTAGCGTGATTCTTTTAGAGTTGTCTTAGACCCTTGCATTGCTAAGAAGAGCTAAGTCTATCAAAGTCAGTCATTGCACAGTGAGACACTATATATGAAATGTGAACCTTGCACCCAAGTCTTCCTGACTCTCAGACTAGTTCTCCAGCCACCTAAATTATATTCTGAAATTCCTGTGTGGTAGTGAAAAGAGCATTGGCTCTGCAATAAGACTTAGGTTGAAATCCTGCCTCTGATGCCTAATTACCTGTGTTAACTCCTGCAGGTCATTTAACCTCTCTGGGTCTCAGTTTCCTCATCTGCAAAATGAGGGCTTTAGATCAGCTAGCTTCTGAGTTCTTTCCCTATTTTAGACCTATGATCCTTTTAACTACTGTAACTCTCTCAGGTTGCTAACCTGAGTCTATTTCAAATCATCCTAGATGTTTCACTTAAGGAGAAGAGGACCTACTATGTGCCAGGCACTGCCCTAAGTACTTTTTACAAATATTATCTCATTTGAATCTCACAACATCCCGTGAGATAGGTACTATTATTATCCCCATTTTACAGTTGAGGAAATAGAGACAGACAGATGTTAAGTTATTTGACCAGGGCCACACAGCTAATGAGTATCAGAGGTCAAATTTGAACCCAGGTCTTCCTGATCGCAGGCCTAGTGCTCTTTACAATCCTTCATTCAGCCACTAAAGTGATTTTCCTAAAAGGCAAGTCAGATCATATCATACACTCCCCTCCCCAAAGCTCCCATTTGGTAAAGCCCAGTGGCTTCCTATTGCCTCCAGAGTCAAATGTTCTGTTTGGCATCAAAACCCTTTATAACCTAGCCCCTTCCTACCTTTCTAGTCTTCTTAACACCTTAATGCCCAGAGACATACTCTTCCATCCAATGACACTGGCCTGCTGGCTGTTCCTCAAACAAGACATTCCATCTCTTCACTCTGGAGGGTTTCTCTCTGGCTGACTCCCATGCCCAGAATGCTCCCCCTCCTCCATTCTGACTATGACCTCCCTGTATTCCTTGAAGTCCCAGCTAATACCTCACCTTCTACAGGAAACCTTCCCCAACCCCTCTTTTTTTCCCCAACCCCTATTAATTACAGTGCTTTCCCTCTATTAAATTATCTCCTATTTATCCTGTACCTAGCTTGCTTTGTGTATATTTGTTTGCATGTTGTCTTCCCCATTAGATTATAAGCTCTTTGAGGGCAGGGACAGTCTTTTGCCTGTTTTTGCATCCTTGGTGCTTGTCACAGTGCCTCCAACATAGTAGGCACTTAATAAATGTTGATTGATTAGTTATCCACTGTACTATCATCTGCCTCAGCAAAAAAATTAGCCAAACTGCAAAAGAGCTGGTTGAAACTGGGGTGAGGAGAATCTTTTCAAACCCTATAATTTCCCCTAATTACCACACAAATCAATTCAGGAGAGACCAAAAGGAGTTGGGCACAGAGTCCTGTAGATGCTACAGACCTTTGCCTTATTTCCCACCAGCAGCTATATTCTTCCATATGTTTTCCCTACTTTAGGTTTTTCAGACTGTAAAGAAAATCAAAATGATTTGGAAGCCCCACCTAAATGAGGAGATAAGAAAGCACTTAACCAATGATAAATGATTGTGATGGAATACTACTGTGCTATAAGAAATGATGAGTTCAGTGATCTTAGAAAAATATGGAAAGAATTGCATGAAATAATGAAGAGTGAAATGAGCAGAACCAAGAGAACATTGTATATAGTAACAGCAATATTGTTTTAAGAACGACTTTGAGGGAATAAGTAATTTTGACTATTATAAATATCCAAAGTAACAATAAAGGACATATGAAGAAAGATGCTATTTGCATCCAAAGAAAGAACTGTATAGAATAACTACCTCTCTGTGTTTAATGGTAGCCATCTGTAGGGTGGGGGGAAGGGAGAAAGAAAAAAGAGAAAAAAAATTATATGATGACTTTTATATATTTAAAAGGAAAAGCAAGTTGTACGTAACATTTGCAGTTTCATGGGAAATCATCTTTTTTATTATACTCTGTCATGGGAATGCTTGTTTTATTCCATCAATTAAAAACAAAATAAGTATTAAAAATACTTAAAAAGAAAAAAAAGCACTAAACCAGCCTCAATAAGTTTGAGTCACCAGATCCAGACAAACCATCAGGGATGTTGAGAGAACTTGTAGGTGTGATTGCTGAACCACAGTTGATATTCTAACATTTATTACATACCTGTGAGGCTTTAGGATTCAATTTTGTAAAAATGCTATAGTCCCTGTCCTCGCAGAATTTATAGGTACAGGGAACAGAAGAAATAATAAATAAGAATGAAGGCTGATAGGGACAAATGAGAGATCAAGACAAAGTAGGAAAATGTGAGAAGGGAAAGATTATTTTCATCTGAGAAATCAAAGAAGGATTCCTAGTGGAGGTGGCACCTAAATTAGATTCTGAAGGAAGAAAGGATTTCAACAGGTGGCAATGTGAAGGGAGCACACTCCAGGTATAGAGGACAGTCTATGCAAATGCATGGAGAATGGTGAGTGTAGAATGAGATTAGGGAAAACCTAGAAGTGGTTGGCTAGAATATAGAAAGTGGGAAGAGGACAGAGTCAAGATGGTGGAGTAAGGCAGGGACTCACCTGAACACTCCCAAGTTTACCTCAAAACAACTATAAGATAATACCTCAAAATGAATTCTGAAGTGGCAGAACCCACAAAACGACAGGGTTGAACAATTTTCCAGCTTAAGACAATTTAGAAGGTTGGCATGAAAGGTCTGTCTCACTGGGGTAAAATATGAGTACAGTCCAGTAGAGGTGACATCTGGCAAGCCAGCAGCAGGTTGCACCACAGCAAACCAGCAGCCAGGTCTGGAACCTGAGACAGGCTGTCAGAGAGGCCCCATTCCCCTAGTGCAAGAAGTTTGGGACAGTGCCCCCTTCACCCCAGGAGTAGAGCCCAACTTTAACATAAAGTTAAAAGTTACAAAATGGGTTAGAAAAATGAGCAAAAAACAAACAAACGAAAAAGAACATGACCATTGAAAATTTGAAACTGATTGGTTGTGTGGGGAGAATGAATTGAAGTCAACACTGAGGTTGCAAAACTGAGTGACTGGAAGTATGGTAGTGTTCTAGACAGTAACAGGAAAATTTGGAAGAGGGGTGAGGCTGGGGACAAAGATATGTAAAGAGGACTGTTGTACAGATTGCAGTTCATCCATACTTGCTTATCCTGCGTGACTCACTCTAGCTTACTCAAAAAGGAATCATTCACTGGTCACTGCCCCAGAACATAGCCCCTGCCCTCAGAGGGGCAACTTCCCATAACCATGAGCTAATGGCGTAGGAGGAGCAATTTCTTAATGACCCTTGCACAGCTATTGCTATGAGTGCCATTTAGTTATAACTGCCCTAAGGGGCTGAATCTTGGCTCATCAGAAGTTGGAATTTTCATAGCAGAGGGAGATGGTAGAGTTGGGAGTATAAAAGTCAGCATAGTTATGTTGGAGACATATCATGAGGAGAGTCAGATGTGACTCATCTTTCTACCTTCTTACTGGTTGATTGAATGCCCCTTGGGTCATACCATGGCCCCCTATTGAATCACATTCCCACTTCAGAGACCACTGCTATGAAGAGGAGAGAGTAACAGAAGACTTTTGAGTAGGAAAATGACATGATAGGAAAGATACTACAGGACTGAAGATGGACAAATGTACCAGTTTTCAAAAGGAAGAAAGTTGATTCTTCAAACTATGGCTATTGAACTTGACAGAGATTCTAGAAAAATTCCATTTATAATTAAATGTTTAGGCTTGCGAGTGTTTAGAATAGGCAGTCATGGTCACTATTAGCCAGGATGCACCCATCCCAGTTGGCTAACCTCATTTCTTTCTTCTGAGTGTTACTAGACTCTTGGAGATGTCATATTGCTATGACTTATGGAATGCTACCATATTCAAAGAATCAAGATAATAAGTGACCCAAAGGTCATCAGAAAGACTTGTAGTAGTTGTAAGTAGGCTGTAGTACATTGCCAATGATGACTTATGGGCAACAAGTGGTCTGAAAGATTTTATCTAAGAAATATATTGGACAAGGATGACTGGAAATGAGGTAGGCTGATTGTATAACTAAGAGTAGGGATGGATAGTCAGAGTTTTGTACATACAAAGGATTAAAAGACCTAGAAGAAGGTCTCCAGAGCATTGAATAGATCTTTTATGAAGGATTTATGGGAGAACATGGATAAGAAGTATCCAGAATGGGATATAGATGACTTGACATCTGTACCTGTGACCATACAGATCCATTGGAGGATTGAAGTATTTCAGTTGTTTTTCATATAAAAAACCTAGGAGAATGATTCTTTGGGAGGGGAAGGGGGAGAAGTATGGGAGAAACTATGTTACTTTTTTTTTTAAGACATCAATAAAAAATTTAAAAAAGAAAAGAAAAAGAAAAAAATCTGGGATTTTTAGTGGACCTCAACCTCAATATGATAAACAATGTGACATGGAAACCAGGAAAGTTAATGTAATATTAGGCTTCAGTAATAAAACTATACTGTGCATTCTTTCTAAGTGACAGTGAATATAGTATGGGCAAAAGAGGTCAAATCTGAGTCAGCTCCTGTCCTTGGCAGTCATCAGTCAGTTGAAGTAAGCTTATGACACAAAAGAGTTATATTTGTTACATTTGAATGTGAAGTGTTTGTACATTTACTCAAAGCTAAACAATTTTTGTATGGAAATTAAAAGTACCACAATATCTATTGTATAATATGTTCTAAAAGTCTTAGTGCAGTTTTAAGCTTTAATATCTTAGAGCTATTAAACTATACTAGGGATATTTGTCAATAATATTTCTCACTATTGTTCATCACAATGTGATAAGCTAACCCCCACACTGAAACTCTAAATAAATTGACATAACTCCAGAATGGCTATAGACAATAATTTGAAATTTTCAAAAATTAAATCTAATTGTCTTGAGTTTTGCTGTTTTAAAATTTTATGGTGAAATAATATTTTTGTGATGAATAGATACATAAATGGTTTATAGAGAAAATCCCCTGGTGCAACTGAAACTAGTGCAAATGTAAGGTACTGCTCCCTATGTATACATTTTCATTACTGGAAGGAGCAGAAAAAGAATATTTTATGTAATTTTTATACAGTTTGAAGAGAAATACAAACAGTTCTGAGAGAACTTAAAACAAAAGCAGCCTCTCATATAAAAGTGGAGGAGAGACATATAAAGTTCTGAGAAGACTGGTATGAAAGCATGGCTTTCAGAGGTAAAAGTACTCATTATTAGTAACAAATCTCTGATGTGTATTGTTTCCCAGTAGCTAATTTATATATGGTTGTTTTTAGGACTTTGAAGTTTTTTGGTTGGAAACTCTGAATCAAAGAATTGTTTTGGGGACTATGGGACTTTATATTTTAATTTATGTCATATCTGACAGAAATGTGGATTTTGAGTTTTTCATATTCATGAGAAGGCTTTGATTTGAGGCATTAGAAGCCAGAGAAAACTCGGAGCAACTGACTAGAGGAGCTGCTTTTATGGAAGACAACATAGAAGCCAACAAAGCCAGGAGAAAAGATGCTGGGACATTGGGAGGGAAGAACAAATGAGATTGGCAGACAAGAGACAAATAAGCTCAGCAGTTGATGAAGGGAGGTGATCTGATTGGAAGATTCTGGGAGCTGATTGGAGAAAGCAGTATCTGATGTATGAAAAGCTGGCTGGAGAAGGCTCTCTACTTCCATCCTAAGCTTGGAAGAAGGGAAACCCTCCATGGCTCAAGAGGAGAATCTCCCTTGAAGCCATTAGAGAAATGAATGGCTTCTCAGATTCCCATGGATACTGTGTGCATTAGTGGGAGCACTGGAGCCCTAGTGTCAGGAAGACCTGTGTTCAAATCCAACCTCAGATACTTCCTAGTTGTGTGATTCTGGGCAAGTCACTTAACTGCTGCTTGCCTCAGCTTCCCCATCTGTAAAATGAGAATAATTATGGCAACTATCTCCTAGGCTTGTTGTGAAGATCAAATGAGATACTATTTGTAAAGTGCTTTGCAAACCTTAAATCACTCTATAAATGCTAGCTGGTATGATTATAATTATGTGATTCAGGTTTATGGGTGAACTGTTCTGTTTTAATTATTCCTGCTTTTGCTTTCTATTTAGTAAATGTTATGATTATTCTTGTTTTTCCCCTCTTGTTTAGTAAATGTTTCACATTTCACCAGGATGGTATCATTGTGCTGATTTATGCCACTAGGAAGCACATCCTTAGCAGCTCAGAAACTACAATTATGAATGTAGATATGTACTTTTCCCTTCACCAGAGTTACCCTCTAGATCCCTGAGAGTGAGCTGTGGCAGCATGTCAGCTGTAGCCATCTTCCCCTCCCCCTACCATAAGAAGACCCCCAGATCTGCCAACATGAGAGCAGTTTGGAGTGAATATGCCAGATGAGGTGGGGGGGAGGGGGGAGGGAGGATCATGTGCCCATGTTGGATATTCCTTTTACACAAATAAAAACAATAAAGACCGTCTATTATTAGAAATACAAAACACAAAGTAAAAAGCCCAAAGCAAAGAATTATAATCTACTATATTTAAGATTGGGAAAGACAAATATTGTTGGTGTAGAGGAAAGGGGGAAAGGGAAGAGAAGGGAAGGGAAGATTTATTGAATGTTGCTATGTGCCTGGGGTGCAGCTAAGTGGCACAGTGGATAGAGTGCCGGGCCTGGTCAGGAACACTCATTTTCCTGAGTTCAAATCTGGCCTCAGATACTTACTAGCTGTGTGACCTTGGGCGAGTCACTTAACTCTTGTTTGCCTCAGTTTCCTCATCTGTAAAATGAGCTGGAGAAGAAAATGACAAACCACTCTAGTATCTTTGCCAAGAAAACTCCAAATGGGGTCACGAAGAGTTGGACACAACTGAAAAACAACAGCAACATGTGCCAGGTACTGTGCCAAGTGCTTTACTGCTATGTTTTATTTAAATATGTGCTTTAGCTACAAGCAGTAAGATCAATAAATTGAAATGATATCTTGAAGATGCATTTGCAGAATACAACAAATTTTTCCAAAGAAAATTGTATACTTTTAATATTATGAACTTTTGTATATTGTATACATTATTTTTATTTTTATTTTTATTTTTTTATTTTTAGGCAATTGGGATTAAGTGACTTGCCCAGGGTCATACAGCTAGTAAGTGTCAAGTGTTTGGTCTGAAGCCGAACTTGAACTCAGGTCCTCCTGACCTCAGGGCTGGTGCTCAAACCACTGCACCACCTAGCTGCCCCTATTGTATACTTTTAATAAGCAAAAATATTAAAAAAAAAATGTCTGTGGCATCAAAAAGATTGCTTGAATTATACAAGGTTGCTTATAGAGTCGCTAAGTTTAAAGAGCTTCACTTAATAGGAAAAATGTTACAGCTATTGATAAGGTCAAAGTGATCCTTAGGGAACAATATGCAAAGCAAACTTAATAGTTCCACTTGCAGATAATACAGTGGGAAAGAGAATTGCCCATATGTCTGAAAATGCTTGTGGTCCATTAATTGAGGAACTAAAGTCTTGCTATTTTGTATTGTAAGTGGATGAAAAAACCAATGTAAAGATGCCCATTTAAAAAAATATATGTACAATATATTGTTGAAACTGATGTTAGGTAAGATTTGTCACTTTTGCAAACCTATTGATGACAGTACCACATCAAGAGACAATTTCAATATAATTGACAGAATTTTAAAAGTGGAAATGATAAATAGCAAGATTATATCAGACTCTGCAGTGATGAAACCCAATTGATGTTAAGATAAAATGTAGGCTTACAGTTTAACATGTATGATGAAATATGCAAGAGGAGCTATGTAAGTTCAAGTTGTTTCAAGAGTAACCAACTTTGTAATAAATAGTCTATTAAAAGGAAGTTTCTTTACAAAATTGTATGACAATATAGAGATAGAGCATAGGGCACTTTCATATTATCATAAAACACGATGGCTTTCTTATGCTAAAGTATTTCGAGGGCATTTAAAATTAATGAAGACTTGTCATTTTTCTTAGTGACAATAATGAAGATGAAGTAGATTGATTTTATAACAAAAATTCCCTCCTGAAACATATATGTGATGGATTTTTTTGGAAAGCAGCACTCTAAATGAGTCCATACAAAGTCCTCAAAATCATACTGTGCTCCAGAAAGATGGAGTAATTGGATTTAGAAAAAGTTAGAGCTATGGATAATAAATTTACAAAATAATTTTTGCTATGTTTCTCAATGTAAAAAAAAAACTTTCCTTGCAAATGAAATAGAAGGAAAGACCTGCCTATTAATCACTTGACCAGTCTGTAAAAGCCAGTCTCATTGCAATTTAAGGACCTAGATATTTCTATATATGAATGAATAAGGAACCCATTTGCTATGGACACATATGATAAATTTGTTTTTTCTCCATCTGAATAAGAAAAATGAATAATCTTATCTGAACCTGAAAACCTTGTTGTGTTTTGGCTACAGGTAAAGAAAGTTCTCTGATTTATGGAAGTGATTGCTATAAATTTGATTAGTGTTACCATTTTATTTTGATGAAATTTTTTTTTTCCAGCTTTCATTGCTGGAAATTCCAAATATCAATCTCAATTAGTGGTTGAGTAATAATTTTTAGTAGCAATGTTATCAATGCACTATTTTGAAAACTTTGCACGAAAAAAGACCACCCTGAACACATTAATATAATTATCATAGTGATTATTTTTATATTTTAAATATGAAAGTTGAAAAGGATTTCATCAGTCAATAGTTGTGTATGTTATGTTATTTTGGTTGTATAGTTAAGATTTTGGCATTATAAAATTATAAATTCTTAATTTTATTTGAGTAAAAATATGAGCTAAAATTATTTGCATAGATCATTTTTATTAAAAAGTGGGAAGTCTAACAATTTTTTTTTGCTAAAAAAAAAAGTTGGGGCATTGTTAGATAAAATTTAGAAATTGCTGTGGTAAGAAATGGCACCTGGTGAACCTAAAAGGAAGATAAGGATTCCAGTAGGTGGCACTGAAGAGGACATGTATACCAGACATAGTGATGTTAAGTTCTTCAAAGGAAGAAGGCAAATTTAGCTGGAATGTAGATTGTATGGGGGGTGGGTAATGTAAAATAGGTCTGAAAAGATAGGCTGGAGCTATACTGTGAAGAGTTTTACATGTCACACAGAGATTGTACTTTATTCTAGAGGCAATAGGGAGCCACTGAAGCTCTTAAGAAAAGGAGAAATGCAGCCACTTTGTACTTTAGCAAGATTATTTTGGCAGCTAAGTGAAGGATACATTGGAAAGAGGAGAGACTAAACCAGTTTGGAAGACAGCTGCAAAAATCCAGAGAGTCTGAAACAGGGTAGTAGCTATGTGAGTGGAAAGAAGGGGATGTATACAGAGAGCTATTATTAGGTAGAATCTATTGTTATTCAGTCATTTTAATGCAAAGAAGGGGATGGATACAAAGAGATGTTGTCAGAGTGTATTGTTGTTCAGTTGTTTTAGTGGTGACTCTTTATGACCCCACAGGGGTTTTCTTGACAAAGATACTGGAGTAGTTTGCCATTTCCTCTCCAGCTCATTTTACAGATGAGGAAACCGAGGTAAGTGACTTGCCCAAGGTCACACAGCTAAGTGTATGAGGCTGGATTTGAACTTAGGTCTGGCTTCCATAAGAATCTGTAAGACTCTGCAACTGATTAGATAGGATGGGAGAGGTGCAGGAGAGAGAAGAGTTGCTCATGATGCCAAGGTCCAGTCACACATTGTGACTGAAAGGATGGTAATATGTTCAACAGAAATAAAAAACTTTGAAGGAGGAGTGAATTAAAGGGATAAGGAGGCCCATTTTGGACACATTGAATTTGAGATGCCCAAGGGACTTACATGTAGAAATACAAACAAGCAAGTAGTGCTGCTGGAGTAGAGCTCAGGAAAGAGATTACCGATGAGGGTCATTTGCAAAGAGATAATAATTGAGCCCATGAGAATTGTTGAAACCACTGAATGAGGGTATAGAGAGAGGAGAAAAGGCTTCCCAATGCATGGCTAGTGGTCCCGACTAGGGTGATACAGCAGAAAAAATGAATGAAAAGGAGCACACACACAGGGAGGGAGGAGAACCAAGAACGAGTGTCCAGGATGAGAGGTCAGTTTTGTCAGAAGCTATAAAGATGTCAAGAAGGAGGAGGGCTAAGAGAAGGTGTATGGAGTTAGCAGTAAGGGATTGTTGCTACCCTTGGAGAAAGCAGTCCTAGTTGAGTACTGAGGTGGGAGTGAGAAGTACATGGAAGAAGAAAAAGTAGAAATAAGAAGTGTTATCTTTTTTTTTTGTTTTTTTTTTTCAGGCAACTGGGGTTAACTGACTTGGCCAGGGTCACACAGCTAGTAAGTGTCAAGTGTTTGGTCTGAGGTCAGGTTTAAACTCGGGTCCTCCTGACTTCAGGACCAGCGCTGTATCCACTGCACCACCTAGCTGCCCCAGAAATGTTATCTTTTTCTGGAAGTCAGGTCATGAAAGGGGAGAGAGTTATAGGACTCCTGTTTTAGCTAATTATTCTTGCTAACTACTTGACAGTTAGGGCCTGGGGAATGTGCATATGTGTATGTGTGTAACTGATCTGACAGGCTTCTCCATTCCCCTGACTCTCCCTTTCACCACCACCATCCATGACAGAATGTAGGCACAATCTTAGGCAGCCAGCTCTATTTGCCCTGTGACCTTTAGACGATAAGTTCCTTGATTTGAGGGCAGGATCTATCTTTTGCCATTTTTTATACCGCGCTCCCCCCCCCCCCCCCAGGGCTTAGCATATTAGCTGCTTAAGACGTGTTTATTGACTGACTGAATGATGGTAGGTAAGACTTGGCCTTGGCCCTGGATCCTCCACTCAAGGCCAAAGATGCCTGCCCAAGTGTCCTTGCCTCTCCTGAGTGGGGGACTAGGGTGGGGGTGGGGGAGAGAAAAGAGGTTGTATATCATTGTAAGCAACATGCCCTTGAGTAAGTACATGACCTTGAAATCTCTATCCTTCTGAGTCTAAACTCCCCCTCTAAAGCGGAGAGAGGGCTGGCCACAGGGGTCAAGGCCCTGGAACCTTGAGAAGAAGAAAGGCATTGGAAGTTTAAGGCAGTGGTGTCTCCAGG
This sequence comes from Vombatus ursinus, assembly GCF_900497805.2. Classification (NCBI taxonomy): domain Eukaryota; kingdom Metazoa; phylum Chordata; class Mammalia; order Diprotodontia; family Vombatidae; genus Vombatus; species Vombatus ursinus. Next base: position 3,631,053 of record NW_020954672.1, read on the forward strand.
CTGCTAGGGGGGTATCTGAGTGACACAATAGATAGAGCACTGGACCTGGAGTCAGAAAGACCTGAGTTCAAATGTGGCCTCAGACACTAGCTGTGTGAGTCACTTAACCTCTGTCTGCCTCAGTTTCCTCAACTGTAAAATAAGGACAATAATAGCACCTACCAGGAGGGGTGGTTGTGAGGATCAGATGAGAAAATTTTTTGTGAAAAGCACTTAGGGCAGTGCCTGGCACAGAGTAGGTACTCAGTAAATGCTTATTCCCTTTCCTTCCTTTTCCTCATTCAGGATTTTGGGGTCATGGTAGGGAGATGAACTGAATTTACTTGAAGGGCTCTGAGGTATTGACAGTCCTACCCCTCCCAATCACTCTCAGGAGTTTAGACATACTCCCCTCCCCCATTTCTGAGAGGTCAATTTGACACATCTAAATTCAGCCACACTAGGGCAAAGGCCTGCTTGCCCCATCCTGTTACTGCTTTGAGCAAAAGGATTATTAGCCCCATTTCATAGATGAGAAAATTGAGGTTCAGAGACGTCCAGTCAAGAGGTCAGGGTAGTTCAAGGGAAGGACAAGGGAAGGGCTGGGAAGGGAAGGTCAAGAGAAAGTCAAAGGAAGGTCAGGGGAAGGAGGGGAAGGTTAGGGATGGGGAGGGAGAGGAAGGGAAAGGAGGGGAGGGAGGGGAGGGAGGGGAGGGGAGAGAAGGTCAGACAGTCAAATTGCCCGGCAGCACCCAAAGACAAATATGAAGAATTCAGAGAAATACAGAAGGCTTGTATGAAATGATGCAGCACCAAGAATGCAACACAAAGAAAATAATATGGGGGCAGCTGGGTGGTGCACTGGTCCTGGAGTCAGGAGGGCCTGAGTTCAAATCCGGCCTCAGACCAAACACTTGACACTTACTGGCTGTGTGACCCTGGGCAAGTCACTTAACCCCACTGCCTAGCCAAAAACAAACAAACAAAGAAAACAATATGTATGATGAATATAATAATGTAAATGAAAACAAGACTCAAAAGCATCTGAACCAGATTGTCATAAATAATTTCAGTTCTGGAAAACAGTGAATAAAGTCTGTGGCTCCCCTCTAGGCAGAAAGATGGAAGACTAGAGTATAGAATTCTGATTATGCAGTTGTATAGTCACTGTGTTGGTTGATTTTGTTTAATTCTTTCTCTGTTACAAGGGAGGATTCAATAAATTGGGAAATGAGTTATATTTTTTAAGAAGTATCGTTAAAATATTTTTGACAGTTAAAAAATAAATTACATGTCATCCAACTTAGGACTGGATGATTTACTTTTATGATTCAATTCAATTTGACAAGCATTTACTAAGTGCCTACTCTGTGCAGCCAGGTGGCGCCATAATGCATAGAGCATGAGTCAGAAAGACTCATCTTGGCTGAGTTCAAATCCTCCCTCAGGCACTGTATGACCCTGGGCAAGTCACTTACCCCTGCTTGCCTCAGTTTCCTCATCTGTAAAATGAGCTGGAGAAGGAAAAAAGCAAACCACTCCAGTACCCAAAATGGGTCACAAAGCGTCGGACATGATTGAAACAACCAAACAACAGTACTATGAGCCAGACACTGTCCTAGGTTGCTGGGGATAAAAAGTCAAAAACAAGTGTCTGTTCTCAAGGAGCTTACACTCTACAGGAAGGAAACGGCATATAAGCAGACAAATGAATATGTTGTTATTCAGACGTTTCAGTCGTGTCCGACTCTTCGTGACCCCACTTGGGGTTTTCTTGGCAAAGATACTGGAATGGTTTGCCATTCATTACACCACCTAGCAGACCTTCCTACAGACTGCTCTTAAAAAGACCCTTCCGCAAAGTTCACAGCTTCCCCTAACAGAAAGATCCTCAAAATGGAAACCAATTAAACCAGCTATCCCTGAAACAGATCATCTCCTGAAAAAGAAAGACATCTCAACCAATTAATAACGGGAGATCTGTTTTCAGCACTCTGCGCACTTGGGAGGGGCCAGATTCAGGGGTTCAAGAAGAGGTTGGTCAAACCAGTCAGTACCAGCTGCACCAGCTGCCCAGGGTAAAGGGTGAGCAGTTGGGTCAGAGGTCTCTTTGTTTGGCTGTAGCAGCATTGGCCGCGATGAGGCCAAATTATGAAGTTCTGTCTGATGTGCTTTTTACCCTGCACGTATGCTTCAGGAGGCACCAAAGCATGTGACTGAGCTTTGGCCTGGAGCCAGTGAGCTCCAAACACTTCTAATTGCCCTACCCAGTTGCACTGACTCTGATTTTGTATGTTCTCTTTCCCCTCTGTAGATAAGTACTCTAAGTGCACTCTTATTCTCCGGAGTTTGGGGCAGATAAAGGGTAGGAAGGAAAGCGGGAGCAGACCCCAGAATCTGACATCCAATTATAGGGGCAGCATCAGAAAGTTAATTAAGAGAAATAGAGGGAATGCAGAAAATTGGAGGAAAACATTCATAGACAATCTCTCAGATAGGATATGATTGTGTTGGAATACTGCTGTAGGAAATGTGTAGGAAATGATGAGCTAGTTGATTTAGAAAAACATGGAAAGACTTCGACTTAGGAAGAAAGATGCTATCCACCTTCAGAGAAACAGATGACAGGTGGAAATATTCATAGTACAGTCTTACGTATATGTGTATGAGTGTCTATGTGTATATATGTGTATATTTATATCTATCTCCGAGTTTAATTGTAGCCTTCTTTAGGGGAAGGGTTGAGGGAAGGGAGAAAAAAATAGAAAAAAAAGTGCACAGCAGAGAACAAAAGAAAACCCATAAGGAAGAAAAGAAAAGTTAGGTAGTTTTGAAAAAAATGAATAGTATTTATTATATAGGTTTTCTGGTATTCAATATAAAATAATAAATCTTCTTTTATGTTCTGCTGGGTACATGGCAATGTTCTTTTTTTCTTTTCTTGTTTTATATTTAAGTTTAAAATGAATTTTTAAATTTACAAAAAAAGAAAAGAAAAGGAAGTTAAGAACCTATTGCAGTAAATCATTGAAACCAGAGAGCTAAGGCAGGCTCAGGGAATGTGGGAGTTCAGGAGACCTCAGGCCTCAAATTGGGATTAAGTGATCAGAATAGTTTAAAAATCAGTACAAGGGGTAGCTAGGTGGCACAGTGGATAGAGCACCGGCCCTGAAGTGAGGAGGACCTGAGTTCAAATCTCACCTCAGACCAAACATTTGACACTAGCTGTATGACCCTGGGTAAGTCACTTAGCCTCAATTGCCTAAAAATAAATAAATAAACAATCTTTACAAGAGGATAGATAGCTCTAAAGCCGAATATGTGCTGCCTGGGACTAGTTTGAAGAAGGAATCTCCAGATAACCGAAAGATCCAAAGGCCTGGAACCTTTATTCACATATGCTGGCAACCTGGGATCCCAAGTGTCAGAATGTTCCTGCCAGAATTAGATTCTTCATGGGGCAGCTAGATGGCGCAGGGATAGAGCACCGGCCCTGAAGTGAGGAGAACCTGAGTTCAAATCCAGCCTCAGACACTTGACACTTACTAGCTGTGTGACCCTGGGCAAGTCACTTAACCCCATTGCCTAGCAAACAAACAGAATTAGATCCTTCACAAGCAGGGAAGCAGTGTTGATATATTGGGAAGAAAAATGCTAGACTGGCAAGCCATAGACCTAAGTTCTAGCCCTTGCTCAATCTTGCTCTATGAACTTGGTCAAACACTTCAGAACATGCTTCAATTTCTTTGTTCGTAAAATAAAAAGTATTAGACTAGACAGCCATAGACCAGAGGATCATAGATTTATAGAAGGGGACTTGGAGTTTATCTAATCTAATCTCCTACTTTTACAGATGAGGAAACTGAGGTACAGAGCAATTAAGTAACTTATTCAGAGTCACACAGCAAGTAAATGCCTGAGGCAAGATCAAACCCAGTTCTTCCCAAGCCTAGGACCAGTTCATGATGTCTCTCCCTTCCAGCTCAAATTCTGTTTCTGAGTGACTTAGTTATATCCGACTCTTTATGACCCCATTTTTAATGGGGTTTTGTTTGCAAAGATACTGGAGTGATTTGCCATTTCTTTTTCTAGGGACCCCATTTTTCAGTTGAGGAAACTTAGTCCCACAGAGGTTAAGTGACTTGCCCAGGACCACACACCTAGTAAGTGTCTGAGGTTGGATTTGAACTCAGGTTCTCCTCACTCCAGGTACAGCATTCTACTGCATCTCAATTCCTACTGTGCCTGTCTCCACATACTCCATACCTAAGGCCAGCAGCCTGGCCATGCTTGACCTTCTCCCCAAACTGTGACCTGAGTGGTGGGAGGTATGTTTAGATATATAAGTCTTGCCTTATCCCATGAATTGAATGCCATAAAGGGCAAAGCAGTCCAGGTGGTAGTACCCCAGGTTGGCCACCAGGTGGTAGTGCTTGTCCAAAATAGCTACCTCTGTTCTCTAAGTGAGAAGAGGGAGTAGGTTCTCAATTCCCCGGGAACCCCAAACAGTCCCGTGCTGCCAGAAAGTGGAGCCGTGACGACCACAGGGATGGCCCCTGAATTCAAGTCAAGGGATATAGTTGAGAGGTGAAGACAGAGCAATTATTTGAGATTCATTCCATGAGGCATTAGTAACAACACTCAACTCACCTTTACCCAGCAGTTTTTATAAAGGTAACACACTATATTCACCCTCATTTCTTTATTTGGTCTTTCTAAGTAGCATTGAAAGTATGATCATCATCATTTTATAGATGAAGAAAGAGGCTCAAAGGGTTTCAGAAATTTGTCAAGAGTCAAACTACTAAAAATAATAATAGCTGGCCTTTATAGATCTCTTTAAGGTTTGCAGAGCACTTTAAAATATTAGCTCATTTGATCCTCACAACAGTCCTGGGGGGTATGGACATTACCTCCATTTTATAGTTGAGGTCATCACAGCTTGCCTGAGGCCAAATTTGAACTCAGGTGCAGTGTTCTGACCACTTCATCACCTGTAAAAAACAAGGGCTGGGACTTCCTAGGGGCAGCTAAGTGGCTCAGTGGGTAGAATGTCAGGCCTGGAGTTAAAAAGACTCATTTTCTTGAGCTCAAATTTGACCTCAGACACTTACTAGCTGTGTGAGCCTGTGTGCTAACTCTGCCTCAGTTTCCTCATCTGTTAAATGAGCTGGAGAATGAAATGGCAAACCACTCCAGTATCTTTGCCAAGATGTCGCAATGAGTCAGACACCATGACAGAAAGAGTGAACAACAAAAGGGCTTCCTACATCATTGTATCTAGCTGAAGTTGGAAGGACTTTTGCCCAACTCCCCTCATAGCAGGGATGAGGCTCAGAAAAGTAAAATACATGGTTATACAAGTAGAAAATGGAGAACCTCATTTGAGTAAGTAGTAAGCAGACAACCTCATTCTACTGCCCTTCTAATTTTAAATCTACTTTTCTGAGCAAGTCAATTTCTCAATTCTTGTTCTCAGCAACCATGGAGGAAAGGTACATCAGATATTATCGGCCCCATATTATATATGAGTAAACTGATGCACAGAGAGGCTGAGTGAATTGCCTAGGGTCACACAATAAATTCGTGCAGATTATCCCACAGATAATGGGAGACCAGGGAGATACTTAATTGTTCTCTGGAGCAGTTCCTGTACTCAGGAATACAGTGCAGGGTTTGTTTTTAGAGACATTTGGAATAGTAGGGGGTAGGTTGGGGCGAGGAGGAGGAGATAACATCTGTGTGATTCAGATGACCTTCATCCCTCCAACCTTTTTCACTTGGGGAGGGGAAGAAGAGCTCAGGGGCGGGGATGAATCAGTAATGGATGAGGACCAGAGAAAACCATGAGATGCGCAAATATATCGGGCCGGAAATGAGAAAGCCAGCAGCTTCTGACGGACATAGGCGAGATGAGTGAGAATCAGATCCTCGCATCTCCAGGCTGGCAGCTGGCGGTCTTTACTCTGCTGACATCAGTGTTTCCCCAGTAACAAGGGGCTCAGGGAAGGGAGTAAAGCCTCAGCCTGGGGCCTCTGAGAAAGGGGGTTGGGACAGGAAAGGTAGTATAGAGGGGGATGGGGTAGGCACCCAGAGAAACAAATAGGTATTACTTCTATACAAGGCTGGGGTATGAAAGGGGGAAGGTATTCTGGATCTTGAGCTCTGGAGTTGGCTTCAGAGAAAACCAATTCTCCTTAAAAAATAAAAACCTTCTCTAGAAAGAGGGGGATCAGGTCCCCTTCTTCCTTTGAGATGAATCCAGATGGACTGAGTTCATCTCATGGGATCATAGTAATAGCTTTAGACCTAGAAGGTACCTTAGAAGCTACCGAATTCAACCTTCATATTTTGCAGATGAGCAAACTAAGGCACAGAGGATTTAAGATTTGCCCAAAGTCATAGGGATAACAAGTGTCTGAGGAAGGATTTGACCTAATTTTTTCTGACTCCAAGACCAGTGCCCTATTCTGTCCTCAGCAGGACGGGCCTCAGAGTAGGCAGAGATGACTTTAGGGGTGTTATTCAAATGCCCCCACTGGCATTCCATGAGGGCCTGAAATTCTTCCTAATGGAGTCACTGATTTGGGTTAAGCCTTTTTCTCCAGAAGACCCCTATCAGGAGGTAGGTGTTGCCATGGAGGGAGAAGCAAATTCAGTCTTAAAATAAATGTTCAATAATTGAAAAAAATTAGTTAAAAAATAAAGACATAATCACATGCACAAAACAGATTTGTTTATAACAAATTACTGTGGGACCTGGATACCTGGCAAAATTAACCTGTAGAGACTACTTGGGGATTGGGAGGGGTGAGTTTTCTTGGGGGTTCAGGAGGGCAGGCATGGGTAGAATAACATAGTTGGTAGCTGGGGAGGGGAGATAGAAAAGAAAGCAAACTCCTTTTTCACAATGCTATTTCTCTGCCTGACGTATCTCATGGCACAATAGAGAACCTTGGAGTAATGGTGGATCACACAATGTTTGGACTGGAAGAAGACCTTAGTCTAACCCTTTCATTTGGTTTTAAAAATTGTTTTTGTTAAAACTTAGAAATAATGTCCAGGAAGAACAGAAGAGGATTGTATATGAAAATGTGAACTTATATTATGTTCAATGCTTTTGTTTGTTTTGTTTTTTAAGTAAACTACCACTATTTCCCACCCAGCTGTACTCCTCTGGATTTCACTAGGGACTTCAGGAACCTCATTGTCCTGCAAGATTGCATCAACCTGGAACTCATAGCTGTCCAGTACCTCCTGCTCTTGGGGCTCCTCCTTCCCTCTTCAGCAGGAGGGTGGAGGTTGGAGGTCTGGAGGGCAGCCAGGCCAGCCATCTCTTCAATTTCCATCCAGGTGCGTCCATCCCTCTGAAGTTCATCATGCTCCCCTCCCTGGTTTCTTTTTCTATGTATGCAATCTTCCACTAATGGCAAGATGGTGAGCCCCTCTTAAATCCCAGTGCCTTCCCTCTATTATTTCCTATTTATCCTGTATATAGCTTGCTCTGTATATATTTGTTTGCATGTCTCCCCTTTTAGATTGTGAGGTCCTTGAGGGCAGGGACTATCTTTTGCCTTTCTTTGTATCCTCAGCACATAGAACAATGCCTGGCACATAGTAGGCACTTAATAAATATGTTTATTGGCTGACTATTGACTGATTGACTCAATTCTCTAATTCAATGGGGATAAAATCATCTATGCCCTGCCATTATGTTCAGTGTTTAAACATAGATATTCAATTTAACCTAATAGTGACAAAAATGGTCTGCGTGTCTTTTCCTGCTTCTGTATATGTGTGTGTGTGTGTGTGTACACGATTCATTAGCTAACCCCTTTATTTTATAAGTGAGTAAAAAAAAGACCCAAAGAGATGAATTAATCTACTTGCAGATGGTGGCAGAACCAGAGCTAAACTCCATGCGTTCTAATGACGAGCCTGGTGCTCCTTCCAGACTGAGGACAGCAGGGAGGAGTCCAGCAGAGGCCAGCCCTGCCGTGGGTAGCTCCAAATAAGTCAGGGAGGACAAGAAGGGCCCCCTGCACTGCACATAGTGTTTGCTCAGTAAATGTTTGAGGATCATTTTAATTGCTCTGGAGAGATGATCTCCAAATCCCCTTCCAATGCTACAAGTTTATGTTGCTGTTCTGGAGGCCTTTGGGGCAGGTGCTGGGGAGGTTTGCCAAAGTGCAGATGGACTTCATAGCCCAACCAGTCCTGCTCCCCAAGCTAGAAAGTCATTGCTCTGTGGGGCTTTACAGATCTTGAGCCTGACTGAAAAGTTGACTGAAACCTTGGCCTAAGGTGAGCTAGTAGCAGCCCCTATCCATCCTAGGCAGGAATGTATCCAATCTTGCCTTGACCAACAAAGATGGCATTTAAAAAGTAACTCTACAACCCTCCTCAGCTACCTCCCTCATATTTGGAGTTCTTCCTTTTATCAAAGCTAAATCTATGGTTCTTGTAATCTATGCTCATGCCTTCATATCTTGTCCTCATGTAAATAGAGACTGGCTGATCACTACTCTCTAATAAATAAATAAATAATAGTTTGTGTGATCTTTCCTCCAAAATCTTATACTTGATATTATCTTTGAAAAGCTTATCATTCAAGGCTCCTCTATCAGTGGGAATTCACTCCCCTTCACCCTTTCCTAACCAACTTCATTTGTTATTGCTTTCCATCTTGTCCAGTTGGAAACAGTCATTAGACCCTACAAGTATGGCTATACTTGTGTCTTTGTCTTTGTCTTTTTCTGTTTTGCTAGGCAATGGGGGTAAGTGACTTGCCCAGGGTCACACAGTAAGTGTCAAGTGTTTGAGGCCGGATTTGAACTCAGGTCCTCCTGACTCCAGGGCCGGTGCTCTATCCACTGCTCAACCTAGCTGTCTCTGTCCTTCCCTTCACACTCTCCCCTCCACCCTACCTGGAGTGTTTTCTTGCCTCTTATTTACCTATTCACATCCATCCATGTCTTTAAAATCTATTTTGACTCCCCTCTGCCATGCTCTTGTTGACTAAACATCCGACGTTCAGTTCAGTCATATTTCAGTCCTATCTGACTCTTTGTTCCTGGGGTTTTCTAGGCAAAAAGTTATCTTGTCTTTACAAAGAGATTGCAAGTTCCTTGAGGGAAGGACTATTTTTTTTTCTTTTTCACCAGGACTCCTACTAAGGAGATAAGTATTTTAAAATGCCTTAAAATCTGGTGATTCATTAATATGGGTACTCCTTCCAACCAGTTCAGATCTATCCAGCCCATTAGTTCCATAACAAAAATAATTACCATTTATATGGTTCCTACTAAGTGACAGGTACTGTGCTAATTGCTTTACAAATGCTCATTTGATCCTTACATTAATCCTGGGAGATAGGTGCTAATATTACATCCAATTTACAGATGGGGAAACTGAGGCAAACCAGTTCAGTGACTTGCCCAGGGTCATGTAGCTAGTGTCTGAGGCTGGATATGAACTCAGATCTTCCTGATTCCAGGACTGGAGCTCTATCTACTACATCACCTAACTGCGTCTAATTACTGGTGGCCAGAAAAATTCATCCAACTAGATTTAGTGACATTGGTCCTCTGTCTGCAGATGCAGTTCTTCTGTCAGTCAACAAGCATTTATTAAGCACATACTGTGTGCCTTTGAAGCTTCTCTTTCTAGGCTCTGCATGGACTCCATTGACATAACCTTGGAGACCTGTCAGCTCCATTCCACAACGAGCTGACGGAGGAGGGAATCCCAAATTTAAGTGGATCCTACTGAAGGCTTATTGGAACTTGTCCCAGAATAGGTGGGAAAACATACCTCCCTCCCTCCTCTGCAGAAGCAGGGGACTCTGAGTTTGAAACATTGCACATCCTGTAAGTGTCCTTGAATGTGGTTAGTTTTGCTGGACTAATTTTTTTAAAAATTTCTTTAAAAAAAGATTACTTTTTCATTTGTTGTTACAAGGAATAGCTGCTGGGCAAAGGAGTGGGAAGATATGTAGAAATGGTGATATGAAAACAAAAGCTATTAAAATAAAAAGAAAGTTGCTCACTCTAAATTTTTAATAAATTTAAATCAGGAAGACCTAAGTGAAATATATACTTAATAGTTGTGATTATGTGTAAATCACATGCTGCCCCTCCTTGTGCCTAAGTTTCCTCATTTTAAAAGAGGCACAATACTTTTACCCCTAGGTAATACTTTTTTTTAAAAAGCACAAATTGAATCACTTAAGTGGTGCAGTGGACAGAAGGCTAGGCTTAGAAGTCAGGAACTCAAATTTGGTCTGACTAGTTGTGTGATCTTTCATCACTTACCTTCTCTACCTCAATTTCCTCAACTGTAATATGGGGATAATAGCACTTCCATCACAGGATTATTAAGATCAAATGATATATATATTTTGGCAAGGCAAGGCAATCAAGGTTAAGTGACTTGCCCAGGGTCACATAGCTAATGAGTATCATGTGTCTTGAGACCGGATGTGAACTCAAGTCCTCCTAACTCCAGGGCCAGTGTCCTATCTAGTGTCATCTACCTGCCCCTAAATGAGATATTTCTAAAGCAGTTAGTACAGTGCTTGGCATATAGTAGGTGCTGAGTAAGTTCCCTTTCCTAGACTCAAACTAGACTATAAATTACTTTGCAAATCTTTAAAGACTATGTAAATGTCAGCAATGATCATTATTATTTTTGGATGAATGAAGGTAAGCTGTAAGCTCCTGGACTTTGTTGGGAGGTTAAGTCATCCTTAGTTTCAGAAGTCAAAGACAGTTGTTTAGTTGTATGATACGGACTTGGATCAGCTCAAGGTTGTAAAAAGTGGGGGCCTCAAGAATGTCACCCTGAAGTGGGTATATACAGTAATGGATGAAAGGGCTTGGAGGGGATCCAGCCTTCCCCACAGAGGACCATTTAATCTCCAAACACCACAACCTTTCATTTTCCATTTAAAAAATTTATTACATTAAAAACAAATAAACAAATAAACAAATACAACCAAACCTAAAACCCAAACCATCCCAAAGATACAAGAAGATTGTAATCGAGGCTTTCTTGTCTAACCCAGAAAAAAAAATCTGAAAACATTTTGAAAAACAAAAGAAATAGAAATGCCAGCTTCAAAAATATTTATCCAAAAAGTAAGGCATCCACTTTACAAAAAAAACTGACAATACAAGTAGAGGAACAGGTTAAAGGGGACGAGAAAAAAGGGTCAATATAGGAAGGGGTTTGACCCCCTCTCCTGCACCTTGGCTGCTTGCTCTTATCAAAACCTGGGCCTTGATTAATTAATCATATGAGGCAGTGGGGTAGAGATGGTAATCTAATGTAGGCTAGAGGTTAAAGGTAGTGGGGAGGAAAAAATGGAGCTGTCTTTGGAATTCCTAGTCCCTAGAAAGAATTGAGATTTCAACAAAGGTGCCAGAAGGGATATTGGAAGAAGGAAGATTCCCTAGCTCCAGATTTATGTGGGGATGAGCGGTAAGGGATGACGTCTGGAGAACAAGGAAGGAATTAACAGATCTCAGAGAAAGCTAAATGGAGATCCAATTTCCATGGACCCCCAATCTCTAACCCCACAGGTATGGCTGAAGAAGTTTAAAATTAGCCCTACAACAAAGAACCAATATCATATTTCTACAAAACCCATGGAAAACCAATTAAGACATTCAGTATATCTGTCTCAAGACATAGTGAGGGACTTAATTTCCAGCATCTTGGGTAGCCAGCAAAAGGAACTCTTTCTTCCAAAGTAAGGGAGAAGAAAGTAGATGCAGTTATTACATAGGCTTTTTTTCAGATATCTCTAAGCTAGCTTCCATCTGCCCTCATAAAAGTCCTCTGTCTCTATATTAGTGGTATGTCCTATCTTTGGAAATAAGTCCTGAAGAGAGGTAGGGGGGATGGTACTGTTTGGATTGGAGTGTATTTATAGGGCAAGGAAGTCTAGAGGGTTGCTTGGAAAGAAAGGGGGAGATAAGGTGGCACTGGCCCTCACCTCAGGACATACTCCTCCCCAAGCCCTATCTCTCAGATCCCCATATCTGAGATTGTAGAATGAGATCCCCTGTGAGAAGTGGGTAGCTCCAGCAGAGAAGGAAAGATGTCCTAAGGGAGAAAAATGGGAAGAATCATGCCCTGATCCTGAAGAAGTTGGCCCAACATTGATTTCAAGGTGGAGACTTGGGTGGCTCACAGTCTCCCTGTAGGGAGAGGCCTTACCCCAGGGAAGAGATAGTGTAAACCTGCAAAATGGCAGCACTGAGAGGTGGAGTTGCGGGTCCTTGGGGACAGAGAAGGGTAAATACCAGTGATAATTAGCAAATATCTCCTCATCAAGGATGGCCCCAAGGTGGAGAGAGCTGCTAAACCTTGTTACTAGTAAAGAAAAAGCCACTTCTGTGAAACCAACCAGGAAACAAGCTTCAATGGGTTCAGAAAGCTTTGGCACCAAACTGGGGACAGCACACAGGGAACGGTACAGAGTCCCTGTTATCTGGGTCTTTGCAAATGTGTTCCACAGGCTTGGGGTGTGCTTGAATGCCTGTGTGTGTAGGGGAGGGATGAGGGGTGAGGGGAAGGGAGAAGTAGGGGAAGAAGAGGCAGTGCTCATCCTTTGTTGGTCCTTAACCCTAAAGGGAATTTGTACTGTCTGGAAAGGAACCACAAGTAATCAAGACCAAGTGTGTGGGGAAAACACCTATGTCCTTTCTCTGAGACTCCTGCACCCTGCGGCTGACATCAGATCCCCTTCTCTTGAAGACCTCTGGCTGCCATGTCTGAGTTGTTCCTCCTTCCCCAACTCAGGCCTCTGTTCCTTAGGCTTGGAAAGGGGAAGGAGAGTGAAGGCAACACCAAACGTGGTTGGTTTCCTGAGGATGCTGCTCTGGGGGTTTTTGCACGTTTGTGGGCACGAGGATTTGCTAAGGATAATATCCCTGGATGGCCCTCACTCCTCAAGTTGGGGTCTGTGTAAAGGAGGTAGACTTCCTCTCCCTAGGGACAGCAGCACTGGTGAATGGTATTCCTACATAGACCCTAGTGGTCTGTGGCTGGTTCTTTGGGTACAAATTACAGTGTCTTTGTTTACCATTTCCCTCCCCTACCTCTCTGACTGCACCCACCTGAGAAGAACAGTTTTGGGGTGAGGGTAAAGAAGGAGGTTGAGTGAAGGAGGGGTTGAAGGGGGAGCCAAAGGCCAGAGAAGCTCAGAAGAGCCGCTCAGAATCAGGGTCGGGATGAATCAGTTGACTCTGGCCCATTGGGGTCAGTTGATTTGTAGATGGGTTGCCTCTGTTCTTTCATGTCATCAAGAGATTCTTCCTCTTTTGATGGGCTCTCATCCACCTGGGGATACACGACCACACACAGCTTCTGGCTCAACGAGGTGAGGGATGCTGAGAAGGTGGAAAAAATGCAGGAAAATCAGCTCCTGGGACTGAACTTCTCACCATGCAGGATGAGATGGGATTGGCCCCCAAACTCTCCTTCCTGGAACCCCACCTCTAACAGGAAATCCCATAAACTCCACTCACCTGCACCTGAACTTCGGATCAAAATGGACAGATTCCTTTATCTGGTGGTGTGTTCTCCTTAAGATTACTAACTCACTCTAGCTGAGTCCTGCCAATCACTATCTTATAGGCCTTTCATGCTCCTTGATGCCACCAAAGGTAGCATTTCCCCCAGCTTAGAAGGCTGATTTTTTGCTTTGGGAGGCAATCGGGGTTAAGTGACTGGCCCAGGGTCACACAGCTAATGTCTGAGGTCAAATTTGAATTCAGGTCCTCCCGACTCCAGGGACAGTGCTCTATCCACTGCACCACCTAGCTGCCCCCAATTTTTTTTCTTTTAACTTCTGAGATGACATTTCCTTTCAGTCATGCATTTTAATTATCTATGTGTCTATATATCTATGTAGAGAACAACTGTGGGAGAGTGAATAAAGGGCCAGATGTGGAGCTAGGCAGACATGAGTTCAAGTCCAAACTGTGGACACATACTGGCTGAATGATCTTGAGCAAGCACCTAAACTGCCGTGTGTCTCTAAGCAACTCTTTAAAGATGAGTAGTACAATGTACCTAGTATGACTACCTACTAGCAGTAGGTATATTTTTCATTCATTGTATTTAATTCCCCAGCACCTAGCAGGACCTCAGGCCAGGGTATACAAGTATAAAGAACAAAACATTATTTAAAAGAGTCTTACATTCCAGGGTTACGAATTGATTAAATGACTACAAATTACAAAGCAGGTGCTGATCTGAACTGAGGAAAGGAATTTTCTACATGAGAGTTCCCTATACTAATAAAAATTCTGTGGAAGAGTAGGATGGAAGGTTGTTGCTGTTCAGTTGTGCCCAACTCTTTGTGACCCCATTTGGGATTTTCTTAGCAGAGATAGTAGAGTGATTTGCCATTTCCTTCTCCAGTTTATTTCACAAATGAGGAAACTGAAGCAAACAGGGTTAAGTGACTTAAGTGACCCAGGGACACATAGCTAGTAAGTATTTGAGGTCACATTTGAACTCAGGACAGTGAGCCTTCATGACTCCATGCCTACTACTCTTATCTACCACACCACTGTGTACCTAGACCACCACTGTGTCTGCCCCTATTAATTGATTAGATGACTATAAATTACAAAGCAGGTGCTCATTCATCTGAATTTGTAAAATGATCCTCCCCCCACCCCGGGAGTTCCCAATACTAATAAAGCCCTGTGGAGCCATCCCCAAACTTACCAATGAAGTCATTGAAACACTGGGGTTTGTGCTGCCAGTACACACCGAGAAAGTAGACAGGGACACCTGTCAGCATGATAGCCAGGCCAATGCCACAAACCACGGGCTCTGACCACAAACTAAAGACCAAAAGGAAGGCCCAGAACAGCAGGTAGATGACAGGAAATAGCAGGCTTATCTGGTGGACAGATTTGAGATTCTGTTAGCCACAAAGTCTTAAGAACATAAAGGGAATCCTAGACACTAAGATGTGTATCTGCCCTCCACTGCTCTGGAGGATCTAAATACCATTGTTCCTTCTCAGGATTAGAGTAGGCATTTTCTCCAGCCCAATCTGTAGCCATGATAAGGCTATGATTCAGCCACACATATCAGTTTGACCTGCCCACAAACCCCAGGCCTACCTAGAAATGTATAACCTTTGCTGGTCCTTTTATTTAATTTTAAATTTTATTGGTATCACTTTTATTTGAAATTTATCCCTTCCCTCACTCCCTGAGCCCTGTAACCAAAAAAAGGGAAAAAAATTTGGTGAAGCTATCCACCATTATCAAGCAAGTCTGATAACATGTACAATGTTCCACACCCAGAGTCAGTCTTTCACCTCAACAAAGAAGGGAGGTGAATATTTTCTCTACTAGTTCTTTCTAAGGGACTCTGGAATCATGGGGAGACTAAAGTTATCTGAAGCAGAGGGTTTGTCTAATATAGTGGTTCCTAAATATTTTCCAGTAACTAATCTCCTCTCCCCTACCTGCAACACCCACAGCTTTCTACTATATACTCTACAGGCCTCATTCATTCTCCAAAAGCCCCAAGCAGTTGAATCCTGATAGAAACAGATGGAACAGAGGCAGATTCTATGTCTGCTGGTAATTGAGTCATAACCTATGAGTTTGAGAAACACTGGTGTGCTAAGGTGAAGAGCAGGAGAAAAGCAGAAACATCTAAGGAATACTTCCAATGTCATCATCTTCAGGAAATCCTCTATGATCCCTTCAGTAGGAATGACCTTTCTCTTCAGACCCCATATAGCATATGTGTGTGTGTGTGTGTGTGTGTGTGTGTGTGTGT
>NW_020954672.1:3646865-3678894 GCF_900497805.2 Vombatus ursinus
TCTCTGCTGCATAACACATATAATAATTTTTATTGTTTGTGTCATCACCCATTAGACTGAAGGATTCATAGCAGATTTGTTTATTTGTTTGTTTGTTTTCTGATAAAGGTGTGTGATCAAGTTTGGAGCCCTCTGATCTAGCAGAGGGAAATGGAATAGAAAAGAGATAAGCTTTTTTGGAACAGAGAATATCTGTCAGAGAGTAGTGGGAAATAAAGCGGAATAAATGACAATAAGACATTTATACAGCTCATCAACAAATATGATCGCCATTGAACACAGCTGGGAATAGAGGGTCAGATCAGTAAAAAATGACTTGTGCAGTCACAGAGTTAGAAAGTATCAGAGCTGGTATGTAACTACTCTTCATATCTAGTGTTTCTTCTAAATAACACAGCATTGTATCTGGGAACTATAGATCTACATCATGGTGGATATTGAAAGTCAGACAGGAGTTTAGACTAATAATGAGAACTGTCATATCCTTAATGCTTTACATACATTATTGAATTTGAGTGAAATAAGAAATTTCACAGCAACCTTGTATTAGGTACTTTTGCTACTTTTACCCTCATTTGACATGGAGGAAACTGAGCCTTAGAGAGGTTAAATAGTCAAGACAACAGAGATGGAAGGAATCTTAGAGACCAACGAGAATCCAACCCTTCCATTTCCCAGGGGCAAAGGGAAGTGAAGCCACTTGCTCCAAGCCATATAGCTAGTTAGTAGAAGAACTTGATCTATAGCAACTATAAAAACACAATTACAAAACATTTTTCACACAGATAAAGACAGATCTAAACAACTAAAAAAAACAGCAGTTGCTCATAGGTAGGCCAAGCTACAATAAAAATGACAATTCTACCTAAATCAATTTACTTATTCAGTGCCATATCAAACTACCAAAAAATTATTTTATATAACTGGAAAAAATAATAAAATTGACCTGGAAGAACAAAAGGTCAAGAATATCAAGGGAAATAATAATAATAATGAAAAAAAAGCAAAAGAAAGTGGCCTCGCCAAACCAGATTTAAAACTATATTATAAAGCAGCAATCATCAAAACTATTTGGTACTGTGTAAGACATAGAGTGGTGGATTAATGGAATAGATGAAGTACACAAGACACAGTAGATGATCATAGTAATCTACTTGTTTGATAAACCCAAAGATTCCAGGTTCTAGAATAAGAATTCACTATTTGACAAAAATTGCTGGAAAAACTGAAATAATATGGCAGAAACTAGGTATAGACCAACATCTCACATTGTACACCAAGATAAAGTTAAAATGGGTACATGACTTAGACATAAAGGGTGATAATAAGCACAAAAGCAAATTAGGAAAGCAAGGAATGGTTTACCTGTCAGGTCTATGAAGAAGGGAAGAATTTATGACCAAGTAAGAGATAGGACATTAGGAAGTACAAAATGGGTAATTTTGATTACATTAAATTAAAATTAAAGTTTTTACACTCAAAAAAGTGAACACAACAAAGAACAGAAGGAAAAGAAAGTGGGAATTTTTTCAGCAAATGTTTCTGATAAAGGCCTCATTACTCAATATAAGACCATAAGTCATTCTCCAATTTATAAATGGTAAAAGGATATGAACAGGGAGTTTTCTGATGAAGAAATTAAACCTATCTATAGTCACATGGAAAAAAAACCTTCTAAATCACTATTAATTAGAGAAATGAAAATTAAAACAACTCTGAGGTACCACCTCACACCTATTAGATTAGTTAACATGACAGAAAATGAAAATGATATATGTTGGAGAAGATGTGGAAATATTGGACACAGTGCATTGTTAGTAGAATTGTGAACTGATCCAATCATTCTGGAGAGCAATTTGGAACTATGCCCAAAGGGCAGTCAAACTACCATTTTATCTAGCAGTACCACTATGAGGTCTGTACCAAAGAGATCATAAAAAAGGGAAAAGGATCTACATGCACAAAAATATTTATAGCAGCTCTTTTGTGGTGGCAAAGAACTGGAAATTGAGGGGATGTCTATTAACTGGGGAACGGCTGACCAAGTTGTGGTATATGAATGTAATAGAAGAAATGATGAGCAGGCAAATTTCAGAAAAACCTGGACTTACATGAACTGATGCTGAGTGAAATGAGCAGAACCAGAACAATGCATATAGCAACAGCAACACTGTGCAATGATCAACTATGATGGAAAATGCTATCCACATCCAGAGAAAGAACTAGAGTCTGAATGCAGATTTTCACCTTTTTTTTGTTTATTGTGGCCTTTTCCTTTTATTCTGGTTCAATTTTCACAACATGGCTAATGTGAAATATGTGGGATAGGAGGGACAGAGAAAAATTTGAAACTCAAAATCTTAAAAAAATGAATGTTGAAAACTATCTTTATATGTAATTGTAAACAATAAAACACTATTTAAAAGAAAAAAAAAGGATCCAGGTCTCCTAATTCTTAATGAGTTTGCACAGATATAAATGTGAAAAAAGCTAAACAAGCTAAAAATAGGTAAAAAAAGAAGCTCCACAAAGAACAAGCAGATTTGTGGACCAGGGCTGCTCTCAGCCAGAAAAAGTTGAAGGGCAAAGGGGTTTGGAATTATCAAGTTCTCACCTTGATGGGGCGGGCAATATTAGGTTGCTTCCAGCGCAGGACAATTTGCCCAGCAATTGTGACACCATAGAATAAGTAATTGATGAAGCCTACATAGTTGATGAGCGTATATATGTCACTGGTCACCAGCATCAGCAGGGTGGAGATGCACTGTGAGGATGAAGAGAAGTTGGTTGAATTAATAGTCTGAAAGATATTTAGAGTCATTCTCTTAGAAGGGACTTTGACAGGTCTGCTTGATTCTTGATAGCCTCAGAATCTAAATGATGCCATTTTATAGATGCCCAGAAGATTCCCTTACTTCTCCCCTGACCCTCTAGGTCAGGGATTTCTTCCTAATATCCTTCCTGTTATAACTGATGAAAATTTTCATTTTTTTTCTCTTGAGTGGAGATAGGGATCAAGTCATCAGCCTTTGAAAAATACATTTTCATAGTACAAAAAACAGAAACTAATCTCTTTCATCCCTGTTTTCTCTTGATTTAATCATTTTAGCTCTCATTACACCTTTCTCATTGGTTGAGTTTTCCAATCATCTTGGCTAACATGTTCTCTTTAACACTCTTGGATGGAAGAGTCCAGTCCAGTATTGAGTATAATTTTCTACAGGGAATCTGATCAATACTGAGGATAACAAGAGGGCATTCTCTTGATTCCAACAAGTGTAACCCCATATCTCAGTTCTGTTGTTTGTGACTGCACCTCATCATTGATTCAAGCACTGCTTGTGGTCCACCAACCCCCTGGCATCATCTCCAGCCTCATTTACATATGATTGATCATTCATATCTATACCCTGAACTATTTGGGACTTTTTTTTTCTATCAACGTAGAAACTACTTTGTCTACAGCTACATTGAGCTGTATTTCTGCTAATTTGTGAGCAAATTTCAAATAACCCAAACTAATTTTCCATTGTACATTTGGAACTGGAAGAAGGAAATAATTCAAAGAGGTTTTAACGGAGAGAGTTCTTTGTTTCTTCCATGGAATCCCTCTAAATTTCCCTTCTCTGGAAATGATGAGTAGGATGGTAGCAGAGAAACCTGGAAAGACTTATGAGTTGATACAAAGTGACATGTACCGTGTACAAAGTAACAGTAATATTGTAGGATTATTTGCTCTGAAATGACTTAGCTATTCTCAGCAATACAACGATGCTAGACAGTTCTGAAGGACTTATGATGAAAAATGCTAGCCATCGCCAAAGAACTGATGGTGTCTGAATGCAGAGTGAAACATAGTTTTCTTTGACTACATGACTATTGTGGAAGTGTTTTATATAACTGCACATGTATAACCTATTTCAAATTGCTTGCCTTCTCAATGTGGGGGATGAAGAGGGAGGATGGGATAGAGTTTAGAAATTTTTTTAAAGTTTTAAAGTTTAAACAAGTTTAAAGTTTAAAAACAAACGTTAAAAATTGTTATTACATGTAACTGGGGAAAAATAAAATACTAAATAAATTTAAAAAATAAAATAAAATATATTTCCCTTCTCTTTTCTCCTCTGCCAGATATTTTAGGTTTATCAGCTTCCCTGCCTCCCCCTATCACCTAACCCTAGTTTGGCAGACTCTTTTTAAAATCTGCTAAAATATAGCTAAAGTTTATATAGAAATTTAAGGTCTGCAAAGCACTTTTACAAATATGATGTCATTTGGTCCTCACAACCATCCTGGGAGATGGGTGTTATTATTATCCCCATTTTAGAGATGAAGAAATTCAGGCAGGCAGTGGTTAACTGGTTTGTTCAAGATTACACAGCTGGGATTTGAGGTCAAATCTGAACTCAGATCTTCCTGATTCCAGGTCCACCTAGCTGCCTCTAGATGTCAGATCTTTTCATAATTGAGGATATTTCTGTTCCACTTGATATCAATAAGAGGCAGTGTAGGGTAGTAGAGGGATGCTCCTTGAAGCCAGGAAGATTTGAGTTCAGGTACTGCCCCTGACTGTCACTCAGAGTCAGCTCTTTAAGACAATAATTGGCACAAAAGGAGGTGCTGACCTACATTGGTGGAGGGAATTTCTTCATCTTGGAGTTCCCTATACCAATGAACTCACAAGGTTCAGAGTATATATCAAATCAGTTACAACTCAATACAATTCAACTGAAAGCTAGAGGAGGGTGATGGAATGGTATATGTGAAAGATTGAAACTGACAGCTCAGATGCTGATTAGAACAGGATGGAGTAGGCCCAGAGTAGGCCCAAACAGAACAGAAATAGAAACAGGGAGGGGAGAGCTAGCTGAGGGACTGACTGATCCTTACCGTGAAGAGGAGAGCAGGGATAGGAGTACAACGTTTTATGTGGATCATAGCCAGCACACTGGGCAGGTGGCCCTCCCGGGCTCCAGCAAAGAATAGTCTAGTAAAGGAAGAAAAGAAGGAGTAGGGGTCTGGCATGAGGCCTCTGTTTCCTCTGGATCGAGTAAAAGAAGTCTAAGACTCATGGCACGCTCTACCCCCTCCCCTTGTGTCTTGCCTTATCCTCAACCTCCCCCAGGAACTGGTCCCAGTATACAGGCTCCCCCCATTCATGCACACACACAACACACAAGACATATACACATACTGTCTCATTTATCTTTCCATGCTATCACAGAGGCAGCTGATAGATAGGCCCTGAGTGGCCTGGGAAGACCTGGTGTCTGAGGTCTAGGTTATTAATGGCCACACCCTCTTCAAGTTCAAAATCTATGTTGGGTTGGGCTGTAGTAAGAGGAGATGGAGGAAGTGAGAAGGCCAGCTTTACAGGCAGAGAAGGCAGCTACCTGCCTGAAATAATTTCAGGAGCTGCTGGGAAGGTCACCTCCCTAAAATACCTTTCTCCACTTTGTCATATCTGTAACTATACTGTATGTTTTCTCCCTTTTTATTGAAAAGACAAATGTCTTTGGGATAGAAGAGCTCCAAGTTCTCATTAGTCATTTATATCTTGGTACAAATATTGGCCAAAGTGTAACGGAGGAGATATAGGCAGAAGACCCAGATCTAGGAGGCTAGGACTCCAAAGATGGAACCACTAATTTCAGTTCTGTCCAGGGTCACCACTGGGGTATGGGGGTGGGTGGGTGAAGGGAGGTGTTGACCAGGGATGGCTGTCCATGAGTCAGTCAGTCAGTCAGCCAACAAGCATTTATTGAGCCCTTATTATATGCCAGGCATTACATTAAGGCACAAAAGACACAAAGAACGCAAAAACATGGTCCGAGCTAGAACAGGGTCAGACTGACACACATGAACATGTTTGCCAGACTTGTACAGACCAGAAGCATAGGAATTGGAGATATGGCACCAGGTAACCTGCCATCAACTGCCTTGACCATCCTGCCCCACCTCCCACATGCAGCCATACACATGCCTGGATGCTCTAGCCCACCTGTGGGCACCCCCTGGCAGGGTGATGTCATGCACCAAGAATAGCTACAAATACAGCTGAGTCTTTACATGCAGCTTTATGTTTGCCTCTCCTATTGGTGCAGTCAACATCTCCCTTGCCTCCATCTATTATCCCAGGATCCAAACATAAGGCTGCCTAAAGACAATCCCTGCTCTATTGCTGATGACTGATGAAATTAGAGAGGGTGTCACACCCACACACACTTCCACACCTTGGCAAAAAGCCATCCATTCCATACCTGAAATGAAACCTTTTTAAGGGAAAAGTGAATAAATGAACAGAGAAGGCCTTTCCTCCAAGAAGGGTGTTAGGGGTGGGTGGATGATGTGTGCAGATGACTAGCATATACATACATTCCCTGTCGCATGCACACACACACAACTACATCCACCCACGTGCAGCCAGACCTGCCTGTGTGACCTCCCTGCAGGGACAAACCCAGCTCTAACTTGCTTTAGTCACTTTCTCTTCCAAAAGATCCCAGAAAGCCACGATGGACAGGCTCTCTTCCAGGGCCCTCCAGTGGGACTTCCGAGGCTGCGGCAGCTCCTGTTTAACAGGCACATGAGGTTGCCATGGGTGAGTGTGTGATGCCCCAGTTACAGGAATGGTACCAGAACTGTGCACCTTCTCTGTACAATGCCCCCCAAACATGGCACCTTGGTCCCCTCAAGGGAATTCCTGTTGCTGCTGGGGTAGTGCTGTGTTGGCTGTAAGCCAGGGTGAGTTAAGCTCAAAGGCAGCCCAGTCAGTGAGCTGAATACAGTGGATGAGACAGCATGTGGCCTCCCTGACTGCATGACTGACTCTGATTTGGGTATGAATGCTCCCCTGAGGCTTTGGCCTTCGCAGGAACACTGGGTGGCTCAGTTCCAACCCAAACCTACAGAGTTTTGCTGGAACCCTTCCTGGCCTCCCCGTAGCATTCAGTTCAAGGTAAAGAAGATGAATCCTCTTTCTTTCTCCTGCTCCTCTCCTCACTCAACACCAAGTTGCTTGAATGTATACTACAACATGGGATTGCAAAGGTCACACAGCACAGACCACTTGGGAAGCCAGGCTAGGTGCCTGCATGGCCTCTTGCCAAGACAGTCATATCCAAGTCAAAGTTTGGCCTGATGGGTCCGAACGAGGGAGGGCTTAGACGTTGACCCTTTCCCTAGGTTCACAGACACCATCTAATCTAAACTCCTCAATTTACAGATGAGGAAACTGAGGCCCAGAGAGGTTTAGTGCCTTATTCAATATCACACAAAGCAGTAAGGAGAAGAGCTGTGATGTGAACCCAGATGTCTGTCTCTAAGTCCAGTGGTTTTTTTCAGTGCCACACTCAAGAATCATATGTTCCTCTCTCCTTGTCCCCTCATGCAATGGTTGCTTTTCACTCTATTCTCATTAGCAGCTAGAACCCCAGATAAATGGACCAAGGAGGCCCCAAGACTTTTCTATCCCCTAACAGGTCATCAAAGCTGAGAATGAAATGGACTGGGGGCTAACCCCACTCCCCACCTACACCTTATCCACCCAAATGAAGTGGGCCCAAAATGGTAAAAGGTGCTGCCTTTTCTTTTTCTCCATCCAATGTTAGGAGCCTTAGAAATTGCTGTCTCATGTACATGCATGTATGAGTACACACACACACACACACACACACACACACACACACACACACACACACAAGCAATGCCTCTCTGTAAACCCATAGAGATATACACAGAGATAAAGAATTCACATAGAATCACTTTCACATGTCTTATGTGTACTTATCTACCTGGGTATAAAAAAACCGTGGGTATATATGCACATGCACGCGCACACAAACACACATTATTGCACACAAGGCCATTTACACAGCCAAGCTCCCCACTCCACTCACAGACAGTGTAGAGGCTGAACTCACCTGGAGGATGTAAAGAGAGATCCATTAACTCCACCGAATGTGGACAGCGCAACTGAAATGGGCATGATCCAGGCCATGACACCAAGAAGCTTCTCTCCAAAGGTCTGGAAGAGGAGACAAAGGACAGGTGAAAACTCTGTGCTGAGCTCCCTTACAGAAGGGGCCCTGCCTTGCTTTTTTTTCTCCCATCACTGCTCCTGTTCTCCACATAGCCCTATCCATAGGATACTGCCTGGGCCACCAAAGAGGCCTTAGTGCTCTCTTTCTAGGTCCAAAGTTGCTCACATCCATCAGTTGCCAAGAACAAGCTGTTTTAATGCCACATCTCTTGACAGGCATCCCTTTCTCTTCAACTCACATGGCTGCACCTTAATTCAAACAATTATCATCTCGCACCTAGACTATTATTATTAATAAGAACTAGCATTATATTTATGAATTATTTTATAATTCTGTGTAATTATTACTTAAGAAAAATAGCTAGCATTTATATGAGGCAGCTAAGTGGTACAGTGGATAGAGCAGCAGGCCTGGAGTCACGAGGACCTGAGTTCAAATGTGACCGCAGACATGTATTAGCTGTGTGTTCCTGGGTAAGTCAGTTAACCCTGTTTGCCTCAGTTTCCTCATCTGTAAAATGAGCTGGAGAAGGAAATGACAAATCACTATAGCGTCTTTGCCAAAAAAACCCTAAACTGAAGTCACAGAGAGTACAGCAGAATTGAAACAACTGAAAAGTACAAAAGCATAGTGCTTTACAATACCTCATTTTATCCTCAAAACAACAAAGGCCCTAGGGGACCCATGAGAGAAATTCAAGGAATCTGATATGCTACTATTTTGAACTCAAATTCTTGGCTAAAATCAGGTATGTATGAGGGAGGGAGGTATGATATTACTATCCCCATTTTGCAGAAGAGGAAACTGATGCACAGAAAGGTTCAGTGCCTTGCCCACAATCACAAAGCTAAAATATATATGAGGCTAGATTTGAACTCCTATTCTCAACTGTGCCAACTATCTCTTCAGTCATTTCTCTCTCCTCTAGTCTTTCCTCTCTCCAATCTACCTTCCCTATAATTGCCAAAATAATCTTCTTATAAAGTCCAAGTGTGACCATGCTACTTGCCCTGCTCAAGATAAATGGTAGGCAGTTAAATCTTTTCACAATCTGCCTCAGTCTACCTTTCTAGGCTTAGAGAATATTCCTTCCTCCCCATCCACCCCTGCTGCCTCTCTAATGTACATACCCTTTTCACCTCTGCCTCACAGAAACCTTTGAGTTTCTTTCAAGGCTCAGTGCTCTTATTATCTGCTAAGTGATTCCCAATGGTCTCTTCCACATATTATCTCATCTCCCCCTCCCAGGAGAATGTAAGCTACCTGAGGGTATGGACTTTTTTTTTTCATTTTGTCTCTATCTTCAGTCTCCCATACTATCTTGCAGCAGAGAATACACACTTAATAAATGCTTGTTTGATTGGACTAGAGAAAATAGGTTGAGCCCAGACTTCATTCCTACTGGGGAAGGAGATACATCTTCCATAAAAACTCATTCAAGGAACCTGATCTCCCACTATTTTGAGCATGCATACTTGGCTAGAGTTAGGTACGTGGAAGTCTTTTCACTGTTCAATGAACAAGCCATGCACATTTCTGTCTCCCAGTGTTCACTCATATGAGAGGCAGCATAGTGGAGGGAGTAGAGGTCTGATCTGGGAGTCAGAAAGGTCTGGATTTAAGTTCTACTTCCGACATGAGCTGATTATAACCTTTGGGCAACTAAGAGCAACAGCTGCTGATCTGCTTTGGTAGATCTCACCAGGAATTGCTTGAAACCAGTGACAACATAGATCCAGACCAAAAGTTGATTCAAGTCCTAGGAATGAACAGCTTCCCCTTTTCTCTCAAACCCTGGTTGCCTTGAAGAACCAGCTCAGGTCGTACTTCTACCATGATTCCTTTCCTAACTACTATGAGTTATAACTAACCACTGCATTTCAACAAATGTTTACCGAACACCTACTAGGTTCTAGGCCTTGCTTGGGCCAGGCACTCAAAGGTGAGTGCTACAAAGATGAAAAAGTGATATTAACCCTGACCTCAAGGAACTTACAATCTAATGTAAAAATTACAATACAGCTTCTACTTTCCTACAATGAGTCCCTCAAGAGCTATGTCTTACCCCTCTTCCTTATCTCCTCATACTCTCTTCTCACTCTTTTTTCAGCAACAGACTGGCCCCCAGAAAAATGGTCTGGCAAGGCCCAGTGATAAGATACATTGAGGAAAAAAAAAAATCTTCCTCCTCTGAATTCTTGCAGCACTTAAGAGTTGGTATGGCACAATTTGGCACTATATACGTTCTTACATAATGCCCACATTTTTGTTTCAGCTGCCATCATTTTTCTCTCCTCAGTAGATATGAAGCAACTCTGATCTGGCCAGACTGGCTTCCTCTCGGTCCCTCACACACAATACCCCATGGCATTTCTATGCTTTTCCACGGCTGTCCTCCCATGCTTGGAATGCATATCCTCCTCACCTCTGACTCAAAGGACCTCTCTACTCCTTTAGGACTCAGCTTTACAAATGCTAGGGAGCATCCTGTCCTTTCTCCCTCCCTAACTGTTTAACAACTCCATGTTTAACCTGAATATACCTATGTACTTGTTTTTTTCTCTTGTTAGAAAGTAAGCTCATTGAAGACAGTCTTTTTGTCAGTTTTTCTATCTGTACTGTAAACTCCTAGCACAGTATCTGGTACATAGATGTTTCTTTAATAGCCGCCATAGCCCTTATCCTAGTGTGGCTCACCAAATAGGCACTCAGTTAATATTTGTCAGCTAATTCAGTGGTCAGAAAATTATAGCCTGGGCCAAGGTATTTTAAGATGTAAAGACCATCCTCAGGCAATAGCTGGACAGATTTGGTTGTAGTTTGCTTACCCCTTGCTATAAAAGCAAATGAACATTTGAGGAAGGGAAGAAAATCCATGAAAGTTAGATGACTGGCTGGTGAATACTTGTTAAGTGAGGGCTTACAACGGAGCTGAGATTAGATAGAGCACATTCATGAGACAATTCTTCTTCGCTGGGGATTCAAGAAATTGTTGCTGCCAGTCCTGATGCAATCTCATGAGCAGCAAATCATAAAGGAGGAAACGATGGGTTTGAAGGCTCCAGATATCACAGGCTCTGTCTGTCCCCTCTGGAGATAAACAGTCAGGCCTGTGTTTCAAGATAACACAGATGATGATTTGCAAGAGTTTGCTACTTTGGACTGGGTTCAAATCTGATCTACCACTGATTTACTAGGTGACCTATAGGCGATCAATAATTCAATTCTGTTCAATTTAGTCCAATTCAATGAGTATGTATTAAGTGCCTATTATAGGAAAGGAATGACTGTGTAAAACTGAGGATTACAAAGACAGAAAGAAAATGAAACAGTCTGATATGGGTAGTGCTGCCATGATCCAGGTTTTTCATTTCTTTTTTTGCTTTCTGGTGAGGCAATCAGGGTTAAGTTTCTAGCCCAGGGTCACACAGCTAGTAAGTATCAAGTGTCTGAGGCCAGATTTGAACTCAGGTCCTCTTGACTCCAGGGCCGTGCTCTATCCATTGGGCCACCTACCCACCCCCGCCTTTTTCATTTTTATGCTTCAGTTTTCCCCTCTATAAAATGGAGAGAATCATCTATGAGCCCCCTACTACCTGAGGATTTACGTGGTGCAGTGTATTGAGTGCTGGGCCTAGAATCAGGATGACCGGATTTCAAATTCAGCCTCAAGACACTCACTAGCTGTAAGTCACTTGTTAAACCCAGTTACTTCAACTATAAAATGGGGATTATAAGAACACCTACCTTCCAGGTTATGAGGATCAAAGGAGATCATAATTGCAAAGCTCTTAGGACAGTGCCTGACACATAATAGGCAGCATATAAATACTAGCTATTGTTATTATGACTGTTGTCAGCTGAATCATGTTTACAAAGTGACTTCATTTAAAAAAGTAAATTCCTCTCCACCCTCTGAGAAAAGAACTAGGCAATGTCACTGGGACAATGGACTGCTCCTGTCACAGTATAGTACTAGCCAACTACTGTATTATCTCAGTAATGAGTTCATCCTTAACAGAACTATGCTATCTGACAAGGCAGGGCCTAGAGAAACCCAGAGAGGGTTCAATAGACACAGCCAATAAGTTGGAAAACATTACTAGGAGGAAAGACTGTGAGAACCAGCTAGTTGTTATTTAGCTTGGGGAAAAAGGCATTGTGGGGTTGGATAATAACAGTCTTGAATTGAAAGGTGATTGTTTATTCTTCAGTCTCTGGGACAAGCCTGCAGATGGGGCACTTTGATTAGGCAAGAGGAAGAATTTCTAAAGAATAAGGGCTACTAAAGATTAGAATGGAATATAGGAGATGTGGCCCTCCCTTCTCTAAAGGCCTTTAAAGATAAAGACAGATTCCATCTAACACACAGTGGGTTTGAGAAGAATGGGATGAACCATCTAACCTCTAGCCCTGAGGGATTAAATCATATGATCTCTTCCATCCAAAGAGCCAAGAGAACTTTCTCCTCCATATTGGTTACTCTCACATACTTTTCCATGAAGTAGGAGAGTGGTTAAGATTGATCTTTCTAGAAGAAATAATGACTTGCTTAGGATAACAGTAAGTGTCTAAAGCAAGATTTGAACTCAGGTCTTCCTGCTCCAGGCCCAATGAGCTACCCAGTGCACCACCTAGCTGCTTACTAGCAAAGCTGGGGTTTGAACCAAGGCGCCTCTGACCTTGAATCCTGAACACTTTCTGTTATGTCCTCAATCATATAATCATAGAGGTTAGGTGTAAAGGGAGTTTGGTGGTCATCTGCTCCAATCTCCACATTCACAGGCAAGGACACTGATGCTCAATGAGGGTAAGGAATTTGTCCAAAGTCACACAGCCAGTGGCAGGGGCAGGACCTGAACCCAGGAGTGCTGATCCCTGGAGCTCTGTCCACTAGATGGCAGATGTCCCACCTTATATACAGCTCTACTTGGCAGGATGTTTTTTTGTTTTTCCTAAGGCTGGGCCTAGGATGATGCTCAGGCTTTGTGCTCCGTGTGATATTTAGTCACTCTGCTGATGCTGGCAGAAGAGCAGAAGAGAATTGAGGGGAAGTGGGAAAGAAAGTTACGAGGTGGACTGGAATTCCCATTTATTCCAGCTTCTGTGTACTCTGACTTTTAAGAATGAGCAGCAGCAATTCCCAACTGGGGACTAAACAGAATAATCCCCTTACTGAGGTTCCTGCCCATATGACTCAGATCACCGGGAAAAAGTGCTCTGAGATTAATTACTCAGCCAAACTTCCTTCCAACTTCCTGGTTCAAGGGTCCTTGGCCCCAGAGGGAGCTTCAGAAATATGGGAATCCTTACCACAGCGACAGCATTGGAGGCCAGCAGCTCCTGGGGTGACATCGCAGTGACATAAGCAATGTTGGCAAAGACATACACAAACGTGACCAGAGGGATGGAGATGAAAATAGCTCGAGGAAGGTTCCTGCAGAGTGACATAAGATGAAAAAGGGAGGATCACTAGGTATAGGAACTCACTCCCCACAATGCCACCCACTCCAGCCCCCTAGGTTCCCTAAGATGGAATAAAGGTGTTCTGTCTGGGTTTCTGTTCCTCTTTTGAGGCTTCACGTTCACAGCTTGTCCTTGGGGAAAATATTCAAAGTTAATCAAGTCATTTGGAAATGAATTCTGCCTCAGTCTGGGCAGACTGCCTAGACAGAAATGAAACAGCTTGGAGAGATGTATTCCAAACCTACTATTGATACAAAGAGGTTTATACCTTTGCACCCTTTCTCCAGGATGCTCCACACCCCCACACCTCCTAGGCAGGAAGGTAGATGAATCATAAACTGTTCAGGGCTCAATCTTTTTTTTTTTTCCCTTCAGTTAATTGCTTTATTTTTCTTTTTTTAAATAAAATTTTCTATCACCTGCATTTCAAGATACGTCCTTACCCCCTCCTCCCCAGAGAGCTATCCCTTGTAACTACGAATAGGAAAGAGAAAAGGAAAACTGTTTAGCAAAACTAACCAAATTTGATACTATATGCTGGGTTTGGTAATGACTAGTTAGTTCCACAATGTTCTCCACTTTCTTCCTGGTCTACATTACTGACACTTTAGGCAATTTTTAACATGACTCTGATGGAGACATATGATCATTTTTTCCTACACTGCCAGGAAAGGACCCCAGATTATGAGATATAGAGTCGGAAGGGAACCTAAAGGTCATCTGGTCCAACACCCTCATTTTATAGATGAGGGAACTTCGGCTCAGAGAGGTTAAATGATTTGCTCAAGGTCACACAGGTAGTGTGTGTGTACATACACACACAGAGTAGTTTAAGGTGTACAAAGCGCTTTGCTATAAACAGCCCTGTGAGATAGGTAGCATACATATTGTTAACCCCATCTGACTCACAAGAAAACTGAGGCTCAAAGAGGCTAAGTGCTTAGCCCATACTATCAGGGCTGGTGTGTGTTGGAACCAGGACTCAAAGCCCAGCCCTCCTGACTATAGGTCGAGTACACTTTCTACCCCAGAACAGGTAGAAGGAAAATACTCCAAACTCCTTTTAAAAGAAAAGAAATGCAGGCTCCAGTCTCTCTGGCAGAAGGTACTGTGCCATTCAAAGATATGATAGACAAGGTGGGCTTTATCCTTACTCACTTGTAGGGATCAACCAGTTCCTCTGTCACATAATTAAGGAAGTTCCAGCCTCCATAGGCAAAGGAGCCCTGAAGGAAAGCCAATGCGATGAGGCCGATGTCAGGCTTTTGGAAATTCTCAAATGCGTTTTTGGGCTCTAGCCAGAAGTACTGTCCTGTGAACACAAGGGACAGAGAAGTTGTTGATAACAGTGCCCCACCCCCACCCCAAATCTGTGAGGTCTGAGGCTGGCCTGCCTGGCCCCACCGACTGAAACAAAGCTGTCTCTTGACATATGAAGCCTTAGACTCACAGGTGAGTCAGCAAAAAAATGTTCCAAAGGTATTGTTTTAAAATCTTGAACCCTGATCCTGCTTTCAAGTTAGAAACACCTTTCCAAAAAAAAATTTTTAAGCACGTTGAGATACCTGGAAGGGACAAAGGCCAGAGAGGGCAGGGAAATTAAGGGGATATTGGACAGGATAAGAATGGCATTAGGATTCTCCATTTTGCCCCTTTTCACCTTTGCTGATTCTCTTGTTTGGTCTCTATGCAAGTTATGTGTATTTTCATCATGAAAAACGTGGAGAAATCATTTCATTCCAGAATTCTCAACGCACCTTGTACTGTTCCACATGGTTATATCATTTTGCCTTTTCTTGTTATTTTTTGGGAAAGGGGGTTAAATTTTTAAAATGTCTCTTTCTTATCTTTTTTTTTGGCCCTGTCTCAGTCAATCAATAAACATTTATTAAGCGCCTACTATGAGCACCATAGTGTTCTAGGATACACTCTATACTCTCCTCTCCTCTGTAAAGTGGGCTTTGTCCATTATCTTATATCTCAGTTTATGTTCTGACCCTAGCTGGTGACTCAGGTTACTGACAGACTGCAGTGGGAAGGAGCGGCTCATAGTTTTTGGAATGCACTGAGCCTATACCTAGAGACATAGGATCATAGATCAGAACTAGAAGGTCAGAACTAGAAGAAGCCTTTATTAAAATACTTCCATTTTATAGTTGAGGAACTAAGGCTCTGAAAGCAGGTGACTTGCCCATTGTTACTCTGGTAATAAGTGACACAGCTTTGTCTGAAACCCAGGTCCTGACTCCAAATCCAGGGTCCTTTTCCACGATACCCTGATTTGCATAAAATGATATATACACCAATCTTTTCTAGCATTTAGAAAATGCAATAATGAATTAAGAGTGGGAAGGAGAAATAAAGGACTCTATTTTACAAAAATATCATGCAAAGAACTTAGTTGGGATTTCCAGGGTAAAAGATTAAGCCCTACACCTGGGGTTTGGGCCAATGCATGAAACCTCCCTATATGTCATCTGACTTTGACTGTGAAACAGTGATATTATGCAGAGCCTGGTGGTGCCCTAAGTCCCATGGAAACCAAACAGAATCCAGGCAGGGAAAGGAATAAATCTAGTGGAGAATGTTGGCACAATACCCAAGAATGTACCTCTCAGCATTGTAAAGGTTATGAACAAATTGAAAACCTAAAAAACAAAATAAGCAGAAGATGTATCATTTCCCTCAGATATATATAATATGAAGGGTAAGGCGCTCACCTTGGGTCAAGGCAAGGGAATCAATTCAATTATACAAAATTGACCAAGTGCCTATTAAGTACAAAGCACCATGCTAGGGAGTCTCACTGAAACTAACACTGTGGGTTATGATATAGTCCAACATGTGTACAAAATGAATGCGGATGCCTCTAACCCTTGCATTAAAGCAAGGGAAGGAATCATGCCAGTAGAGAAACTGGGAAATCTTATAGTGCACATATACAGGCATGTGTGTATATATGTTATATACGTGTACCTGCATATATGTAGGAAGTATATGAAACCTAGATGTTCGCTCTGCCTCACCTTTGCAGATCTGCACAATCCCCATGACAATAATCAGGCCCAGGGCCAAGAGCTTCCCAGCTGTGAAGACATCCTGCACTCGGGTGGCCCATCGCACACTTGCGCAGTTGACCCATGTTAGAAGCACTGAAATGACATCCCATACATATGCACACTTAGAGATAATGATTTCAGGCATTACAACAGAGATCTGTATTCCCAGTACAAAGAGACAAATATACAGTAAGCCTTAGAAAGGATGGGATGATTTCAATGATGGCTCAAAAAAATCCAGTTTGAATCTAGTAATCAGAAATTATGGCCTCGCAAAAAAGAGTTATGAATTTGAACTAGGTACTTTCTTTCCTGGATGCAGGCAAGGATCCAAAGGTGGGCAAACACGGGTGATGACTTTGGAGAATTCACAATTTGATACATTATACATGAGTACTTTGTCTCCAAGTTATTGTGTGTCCAAGGGTGTCTAACTTCTAGATGTATCCTAGATATGCTCTCTCAGGATCCCATTTGCTAAGGTAGGGACTTAGAGGAAATCTTGACTGCTCTATCACACAGGAATGGTTAGGAAACTTATTTCCCACCTGAACTGGGCAGTACAGTGGAAAGAAGATGTAATTTGGAGTCAGAAGACCTGGCTTCAAATATATACCCTACAATTTACTATCTGTGTAATCCTGAGTAAGTCACTTGACTTCACCAGGCCTCAGTTTCCATATCTGAAAAATGAACAGAATGGTCTAGATTGCCTTTAAAGTATCTTCCAGTTCTGACATTCTACAACTATAGGATTTGGTCAGACACTGAGGAAAGACTCACTTGGAGGGAAAGGCATCTCCAGTTCCATTCACATGCAGAGATCATTGGATTTAGAACTGGAACGGACCTTAAGATAGCATCTAGTCTAACCCCCTTGTTTTAAAAATGAAGAAACTAATGGGGCAGCTAGGTGGCACAGAGGATAAAGCACTGGCCCTGAAGTCAGGAGGACCTGAGTTCAAATTCGGCCTCAGACCAAACTCTTGACACTTTCTAGCTGTGTGGCCCTGGGCAAGTCACTTAACCCCAATTGCCTAAAAAAATGAACAAACTAAACACTTAGGAAGTTAAGTGACTGGTCCATAGTCACATAAGTAGTAAATAGCAGAACTGGAATTTGTACCAGAGTCCTCTAATTCCAAATTAGTGCTCTTTCCACCATACTCTGCTTCATTTTTTCCTGAAAGCCCAGTGGACCAGTCTTCTTGTAGAGAAGTCAACTGACTTTTTTAGCCCTAGGGACTCTTTGAATAGGTGCTAGGATATACTTGAGTAAGGGCCCAGCTATAACCCTGAAGACTTTTCCCCTAAAAAGAGATCAGAAATTTATGATGTTGTGGGACTAGGAGAGGACTCCAGGCACATTGACCTACTGTTGGTTGAAGATACTGTTTCTTGCTCTACTTTGGGAATAGCAATAATTTTCAGCCCAGTACCCTCAGACATCAATTATTCTAGAAACAACCCCTGTGGAGATGCAGCCTGGTAGTTACTTTTGTACATTCTACACTCATAGCTACCAAAGATCCAGATAAGAGAGTACTTGCCGTCAAAGTCCTTGGCACTGTTGAACAGTTCAACATAAGAAACTGATAGCATTTTTTATTTTCAAATGATTTCTCATCTTATTTTTACATTATCCCACCAGCAAGGGTGGGCATTGTAAGTATTACTATATCCACTTTATAGCTGAGGAAACTGAGGAATAGAGTAGTTCTGCTGATTGGCCCAACATCATAAAGATGGGGATGACTATGTCAAAAATAGACCGTGCATCTCGAGATTCTCAACTTGGTGTTTCCATCCTGGACTTGTCATGCCCTTGTATCCTGGTGATGGACATGAAAGCAACAGTATGCGAAGGTGCAGTAGCAGCATAAAGCCCAAGAAAGCTAGTTGCTGGCAACACTTATCTGGCACTGACTGCTTCATTTTTTATCGGCAGACTTAATCCTTAACCTCCCATAGTCCCAACATCAGGCTTGATGATGTACCACATACCAGATGCCCTCCCTTCTCAGCAGCTCCCACTAGTTCAGCAGCTCCCACTAGTTCACCAGCTTCCCTCCCTCCACTCAAGCCCTGCCTACTCTATCCATCATCACCAAACTACTGGAGTAGACACATTAACGCTAGGTATGCATTTGTTGACTGTTTTGAACCTGGCAAAATGATTTCGTATGTTGTCTTTGACACCCTGGTCTCACCTCTCTGATCCTTCTCTGGACCTACCTCTACCAAATGATAAGCAAACTCTGATTAGTTTTTATGGAACAAACTGAACTAGGGCAAATTGGGTCTTCAAAAGCAGAAATCCTTGACACCCTGTGGATAAGCTGTTCCACAAGACAGTGTCTGTGTGAGCAGAATGAAAACATGTTGTCAGAAGGGCTATTCTGAGTGACTGAACAGAGAACATTTCCTAAAGACTTGAGCATTCCACAGGAATGAGACAGATGGGAGATAAGCACACATTTACTTTAATCTTATATAATACAATAAGGATTTCAACAAGTGAGTGAGGGTACAACCAAAAATCACCTCGGCTTATGATCTCAACTTTTCCACTGGACCTCAATGGTTAAGTCAGTAGAAGGTCGAATGCTGTATGATGACAATATGAGGAATTCAGAACAGACAGCTATGCTATTGATGGAAAGATCAAGGGAAATGTTTTATGAGAGAAGATTAAAGGACAAAACTGGGTTGCTGAGGAACAAGTGAGGATTATCAACTAGGGGGATATCTGTTTCTGAGACCCATAGAAAAGAGACACAAAGTAGGGTGGAGAGGGAAGAAGAGAGAGGACATAGGTGGGGAGGAAAAAGAGGAGAGCAGAGATGGAGAAAGGAGGACACAAGAGCGATGGGTAGGAATTACCACAGAATCATTGATTTAGTGATGAAAGGGACCTTAGGGATCATGGAGTTCAACTCCCTTATTTTTAGAGGGTAAAAATGAAGAGGAAAGTGAGATAGAGAGAGGTCAGATGTTGCACAGATTTGGTAAATTTCTGACTAAGTCCTGTAGCTCCATGAGTTGCCTCCAGGTGAGAGAAAGGGAAGGGAAAAAAATTAAAAAGAATCAGATAGAGAGCAAAGTACATTAGAAGAGAGAGGGAGGTCAGAGAGGAAGCAGAGGAGGAGAAAAAAGATGAGGGACAGAAGGGAGAAAGCAGACAGAGGGAAAGTGGAAGAGAAAGGAAGAGAGGCAAGGAGAGCCCAAAGGTGGGGAGAGGAAAGCATTGGGCAGAAAAGAGAAAGCTAGGAAGCACAGGATGGAAGATGAGGCCCTAAAGGAGGATAGGGAGGAAGGAGAAGAGGAGCAGTGGCTCTCAGAGGGAAGGAAAGAGGGATAGAAGGAAAGAGGGAGAAGAATGGAGATGAAATGGGGAAAGAGAATGGAAATGGTTGGGCGCAAAATAAGGGCTGTTTGGAATGGGAAAATGTGCCTGGGAGAAGTGCTTGTATGAAGTCCTGCCACCATTCATTCCATAGGGAAGGGTTGAAGGGAACAAACATTTATAAAGCACCTACTATGTAGCAGGTATTGTGTTACACGTTTTATAATGATTATCTCATTTAATATTCACAACAGTCCTGGGAACTAAGTGCTGTCATTATCCCCAACTACCTTAAAAATGGGAAAATGACAGCTGGAGAGGCTGAGGGAAAACAGGTATTCTAATGTACTGTTGGTGCAGCTGTGAATTGGTCCAACCATTCTGGAGAACAACTTGAAATTATACCCAAAGGACTATAAAACTGTGCATACTCTTTGACCTAGCAATATTGCTACTATATCTATAACTCAAAGACATCAAAAATTTACAGGAGCTCTTTTTGTGGTGGCAAAGAATTGGAAACTGAGGGGATGCCCATAAATTGGGATACCAAGTTATTTATGGCTTATGAATATAATAGAATACTATTACACTGTAAGAAGGGATGAAGGGAATGGTTTCAAAGAAAATTGGGAAGACTTGTATTAATTGATGCAAAGTGAAGTGAAAAGAAGTAGGAGAACAATTTATACAAATAACAGCAATGTGGTGGAAAACTTTGAAAGTCTTAGTTACTCTGGATGAACACAACAACCCAACACAATTCCAAAGGACTCATGTTGAAACATATTATTCACCTCCAGAGAGAGCTGATGACTCAAGAGTGAAGATTAAAGCATATTTTTTTTGGACGTGGTTAATGTCTGAATTTGTTTTATATGACTATACATATTTGCAGTGGATTTTGTTTTCTTAGTTTCTCAATGAGGGGGAGGAAGAGAATTCAGAACTGAAAATGGAATAAGAATTTTTTTAAATGTAAATACTATGATGGCTAATAAAAAGATCCACCAGGAGTTCATAACCTTGGGTTATAAACTTTTTAAAAAATATTTTGATAACTATATTTCACAATATAACGTTTCCTTTGTATTTATATGTATTTCATTTTGTGCATCTAAGAACATTATTCTGTAAAGGGGTTCTCAGGTCTTACCAGACCGCCAAATGCATCCATGACACCAAAAAATTTATGTCTTAGGGATAACAAAAGACCTGAAGGATAAACTGACTCATCAAAATAGCTTATGGTAAGCCCAAAAGTGACCTCTAGTTCCTTATTCCTAGGGATCGCTTCATTCCCAGAGACTTGTTAGGATAGCAACCTTTCCCTCCCAACTATGATTAACCTTTCACCTTAAGTGGGCTAGTTTAAAAGCAAAAAGAAATAAGGAGATTGGGGTGGGGGGAGGAACAGTTATTCTGGGACTCTTGTGACATCTCATGTCCGCAATGGCTGTACTCCTCCAAGTCTTGACTCTTCACGCTGTGGCAGAAGATAACAGCATGTGACGGAAAGGTAAGGGAAGAACAGAAAGACAGCAGGGTGCTCATTTGCAGTCTCCTCGGTGCAACAGAACACGATTCCCTCCTTCTCTTACAGAAGGACTGAAACCTGAGCCTCCTCCCCAGAGAGGAAAGGTCAGCAGTCATAGGCACAAATCAGCAGGATTCTTGCCAGCTCTCCTGCTCTGCTCAGGAGTCACCCAAGAGCCCTCTCTGTGACTGATGACGATTCTCTCCACCCCCAACCCAGCTCTTTTTTCCATTTAGCACCTGATGCAGGATTCTGGAGATAGTTTTCGCTTTTTCTTGGACTGTTTCTGGACTTGTCAAGGGGATTATTTTAGGGTCAGTGATTGCATAGGCAGGATACCTCTATTCCTGAGATGCTGTACATTTGGAGCTTCTGATCTTGCAAGTAGCAGAACAGCATGGGACATTGGCAGGATTTCATATCTAAGGACACAACTTAATGCATTAATTAATGCATATTACATAATGCAGTGTTATGTAATATCAAAATTTCATTTCATCAGTCTATAAAGAATGGAGGGTACAGGGTGGGTGGAATTAGACCCTAATTCTTGGTGACTTCCTAAAATGCTCTCTCTCTCCCTCCTTCTTGTGCCTTTGGTTCACCTTCTGTTTCCACGGTGAAGAGGTGGAAAGAAGCCAAGATGACAAAAGACCTTAGGAGGATGCTGAATTCAAGAGTGTATTTACTTAATTAACTCATTTTTTAAAAACTGTCAAGGTGACAGGAAATAGTAAAATAGGCAGAAATAAAGAAACTTGGAGCCTTAAAATTCAATGGTCCATTAGGGCTATGGAGGAATAAGTACATTAGAAGAAGGATTTGATGTCTTTTTTTTCCTGGGAATTCTATCATGTAAGATGGAAAAACAACTGACTGATTACTATGCATATCCTGCTACCAGATGCCTTCTTGGGGAGGTAGGGGGCGAAATTAATTGGAGAATTCCTCCCCTAATGATAACTCCTCTAAACCCTTGTATTTGGCCACCACGTGATAGAAGCCTCCTCTCATCTACTTAGTATCACTTTCATCTGTGAAGGGTACAATGACATCAGACTATATGTAGAGTCAGGTAACTGGAATCAAAGTTGAAACATGGGAGAGAGGTCTCTCTTACAGAGGAGAAATGGACCTAAGTGAAAATCCAGGATTTGATATTTCTTACCTCAGGCAGGAAACTGGACTTCAGCATACTCATTTTTAAAATGAAGGGAGCAGACTAGTTCTCCAAATGTTCAAAATGGCACTGGCTTCCCTATTCTTTGAGGGCTCTAGCCACCCAAATTTACAAACTCAGAATTATCCTCAACTTTTCACTATTCCTCGGTTCCCATATTCTATCAGAAGTCGTCTTGTCTATTCTACTTCCATTACATCTCTCCAATCCAGCTCCTTCTCCACAACCACATGGCCACCACCATTGTTCAGCCCTTGAATCATTGTAACAGACTTCTAAGTAGTCTCCTAGTTTCTAGTCTCTCCTTTCCAAACCAATGTTCCTAAAGGACAGGTTTGATCACATCACTCTCCTGTTCAACCACTTGCTCCCTCAGATTCCAACTGGGGCATTTAGAGCTCTTCACACTTAGTTCCAACCTCTGTCCAGCCATATTTTATATTAGCCCCTGCATCCAAGCTATACTGCCCTACTAACCACTCCCCATTTCCTCATTCCATCTCCTGCCTTGACACCTTTGCACTAGAGGCCTGCACATCCCTAGAATAATTGCCACTGTCTTTTGGAATTCCTAGCCCTTTCAAGTCTTATCTTAGTAACACCCTGCTACACAAGGCTTTTTCCCCAAGTACTTTGTATTCTATTAAGGTGTGTGTGTGGGGAAGTATTTTGTATTGACTTTGCTGTTGTTTTTCGTGATCTGCTTATTTTTTGTTCTACCTGTCTTGACAGGTCTATCCTGATAGGTCATCAGCTATATCTTGGATGCCTAAATGGGTATATCCCATGACCTTTATATAGGTTCACTTCTTCTATCCTTCTACCATTTCTCTCAATGATTCACATCAACTACCATGAGCTGGATTACCATCTCTAGGTGGTGTTTCCCAGAATGATACATAGAGCCATGGCTCTAGTGTCTTTCTTGAGCTCCAGTCTGGCATTGTCAACTGCCTAGTGGACATTATGAATCAAATGTCCCAAAGGAATCTCAATCTCAACATGTTTAAACCTTCCCCTCTTCCCAAATTCATGATTACTATTTAGGACACCCCATCCTTCAAACTGACCAGACTCAATCTCTTTATTATCCTTGACTCTACTTTCTTTTTTTCTTTCTTCCTTTTTTTTTTGAGGCAATTGGGGTCAAGTGACTTGCCCAGGGCCACACAGCTAGTCAGTGTCAAGTATTTGGTCTGAAGCCAAATTTGAACTCAGGTCCTCCTGACTTCAGGGCTGTTGCTCTATCCACTGTGCCACCTAGCTGCCCCTCATATCTACTTTCATTCCTCTCACATTAGCCAATCCATTATCAAAATCTTGGCATTATTATAATTTTTTTGGGGGGCTAGGCAATAGGGTTAAGTGACTTGCCCAGTGTGACACAGCTAGTCAGTGTCAAGTTTTTGGTCTGAAGCTGGATTTGAACTCAGATCCTCCTGACTTCAGGGCCAGTGCTCTCTCCACTGCTCCAACCAGCTGCCCCTCATATCTACTTTCAAACCATTATTTGTATTCATTTCCTTCTCTGCCCTCACATCACTAGTCACTTCAGGCCCTTATCCCTTCTCACCTGAATTATTATAATAGCCTTCTATAATTGGTCTCACAGCTTCAAGTCTCTCCCCAATCCAATCCATCCTCCATGAGGCTGTCAAAGCGATTTTCCTAAATTGTAGGTCTGAGGGAAGTCATGAGAAACATAGGGCAGTGGAGAGAGCGCTGATTTCAGAGTTGGAGAACCTGGCTTTGAATCCTGGCCCTTCTTCCTATTACCCATCTGACCTCACTTATGTTCTCTAGGGCTCAGTTTCTTTAACTGATAATAGATGTTTGTGGAATCTGTAAAATGAGATTGAACTACATAGGCTCTAAGCCATCTTTGAGGACACCTGGCTCCAAGTCAGTGACCCTGTAATCTTATGATGCTCTAGGAATAGAATGGGAAGGGTGATGTCATAAATGTACTGTCCTATTTGGCAAGGTACCACAACATGGCAGCTTTAATATATACTCCAGACCCTATGGCCTCCACAACACTACTTCCTTCCTCTTCTTTCATGGTAATTCAATCCAGCAGCAAACAGACTTGTCCTATAATAACCTTGGCCTGTCTCACTCCTCTTCTCTTTTTCTCCTTCGGGGGAAACCACATACAAACACACACAAGATCCAGCCTTCATCAGGCGCCCACGCCATCCATCCCTGGTCATATTGAACATGATGCACACATTCCACAGACCCCAGAGAAACACAAACCCCGACAAAACAGAGAGGTAAACATACACGCTGTTGGCCAGTAACAATCTCTTTATACGTAGACTTCTTTTAATACTAAAGATCCTATGAGGTTAAAACTTATGTCCTGTCTATTCCCAACATTCTTTCTTCTTCTTCTTCTTCTATTTTTTTTGCAAGGCAGTTGGACTTAAGTGACTTGCCCCGGGTCACACAGCTAAATATCCCAACATTTTTATTAGACTTTCTAATCAGGGAATTTTGGGGGGAGCTGAGTGATTTATCACTCAGCATGGGTCCTAAATCTGAACTCCCCCCCTTCCCTGAAGACTGCCAGCTATACTGAACTAGGCTTGGGAGGCAGTGCTGGTCACACCTAGGGAGAGTCTAGGATGCAGTTTTTTTTTTAGGTCCAGCCAGCTCAACATGACTGATTCAGAAGGCACTTTGGCCTACTGGGAAAAAGAATCTGGAAATTTCAGGAGGAATGGAACAAGAGTGGATAACTAAAAGTGACCTAAAACACTAATGATAAAATTATATGTGAAATAAGGAAATTCACAACTTATTCCATTTCTCAAAGTAAAACATCAGGAGAGAAAAAAACAAGATAGTACTTAATCCTCAGTGCTTGTCCCTTTGGGTACATTCTATAGATTTACAGCCTTGTAATCCTAACAGCAATCCTATGAACATATAGTGCAGCTAGGTGGCACAGTGGATAAAGTGCTAGGCCTGGAGTCAGGAAGACTGTCTTCCTGAGTTCAAATCTGGCCTCAGACACTCACTAGCTGTGTGACCCTAGGCAAATCACTTAGCCCTGTTTGCCTCAGTTTCCTCATTTGTCAAATGAGCCAGAAAAGGAAAAGGCAAACCACTCTGGTATCCTGCCAAGAAAATTCAAATGGAATCATGAAGAGTCAGACATGACTGAAATAAATGAACAAAAAATGAACACATAGGCACCCTATCCCTCATGTGCAACACACACAACATTATGTGTACATAATGTACACATGCTTACCAGGTACAAAATACAAGCACGAATCCATACCAGGTCCAGTTTCTCTTCTCCTTGGTACAACGGGAAGGTTGAATACATGTGTACACACACACACACACACACACACACACACACACAAGATCCTCTCTCTTCCTAGAAACTAGGAAAGGAACCAAAAGGATGATAGGATCATTTTCAACCTCTTCATTTTACAGTTGAGGAAACTGAGGCCCAGAGACGTGAAATGACAACTAAAGATCAGAGGTAGCAAGAGGGTCAGCTCAGATTAGGTCCAAGGTCCCCTACTGGAAAGCCCACACTCTTTATGTATGTAGCACTTTGCTGATAGCTGTAGTCTCCTTTTCACTCTACCTGCCAGTGTCCAGTGTTTATTTGCTGAAGGGCAGTAGTTCTGTTTATTTGTTTTTTTCTCCCCCAAAAGGGACAATGGAGGGCAGCAAGGAAGGAGAAGTTAAGAGGAGTTATTTAGCTCCTTGAGAGAAAAGCAAGAGGCCTAACCTAGACCTCAGGGGAAATTAACATTAACTGGAAGCCTGGGGGAACCAACCTTGATTCCACTAGCTACTCTACATTCAAGAGCCTCACTTGCTTTGCGGATTGGGGATTTGATGCTGAGGTGTGTTCAGATGAGAATTTAAGAGCTTGTAGCTGGCTTGCTTGCCAGTACAGAGTACATTGTTTTCAAATCAAAACTGGCTGTTCCCCACAATGTCCTGTCCCTTCTCCATTTCTACCCCTATCCCCATCTGCTCTCCTTTACTTCAGTCTCTTAGTTTGGGATGCATTTATTTCTCCAACAGTGACTTGTAGTAGATGAGTCTTTCCAACCAAACTCAATAGGTCCCTGTCATATTGACCAGATCAGCAACACAGAAACTTGGGCACTGGGCAACGGCCAAAGCACTAGATGGAGTGCCTGGAGGCTGTTTTCTAACTGTTTCTATTTCTGACTGACCTTAGGCAAGTCACGTAACTGATTGGTTTCTGCAAAGACTCCAGGTGTAACATGCCATTGCCAACACCCCCACCCAAAGAAAGTTTTCAAAGTGCAATTTATGGACAGGCCACTGGGCACATGACTGGGCAAACTCCCCAGAGGCTGTGTGAGCCAGTTCCTCGCTATAAATCAGAGGGTCTTAACCATGACCTTAGTGCTTTGTTTGTTTTTTTTTTTAGTACCTTGATAAATGTGTTTCAATAATTGATTTCATTTTAAAATCCCATGTATTTTAGTTTGTAAATTTAAAAGTATTATTCTTAGGTGGGATCCATAGGCTTCACCAGACTAACAAGAGGGTCCATGATGCGATGCAAAATGTCAAGAACACCTGCTATAAATATATACGAACCTGTTCTCCCAGTGTTACCTTAGAGAACTAGACTGAACATAAAAGTAGGGAAGGGACACCTTGACTTTTTATCAGGAACACCAAAGAAACAGATCAAAGATGGTCTCTTGGACAGATGTAGCATAGCAAAAGGCATGCAATTAGACTCACTGGATTATTACTCTGATTTGATTAAGTCAAAAAATGGGGTAGGACCATTTGGATGGGAGCCTAGATTAATTTAATAAGAAGAGCAAAAGTTACAAGAACGGATCAGACAGATCACTGATTTAACCCAGTGTTGGAAGTTGGGTAAGACCAATGCAGGAAAGCTATAGTGCCTGAAACATCTAGTGACAGCCTGCCACAACTCACCTACTCGATTCATGTATTTCCCTTATTCCCTTATCTTCTTCCACACTCTATCCTTTTTTACTTTCTCCTAACCTGTACCTTTGGGACTCAAGGGTTACCACCCAGAGCTAATGAGGCTCTTGAACCCTGAACTCATTTCAGGTCTCTTTCAGGGAAGCAGGAAGTGAGGTGTTGATATGACTTATATAGTAGGGGAAATATGAATTGGATATGCTTCAACACCCCTGCCCCTTTAAAAATATTTTTCCTCCAAAAAATTGACCTGTCTCCCTCCCTTGGAAGTTATGATCCTCTAGCTTTGCTTCCCCTCTCATTGGCCCCTTTGCTAATATCACAATCATGTGGTCCCCAGAACTCTGGGAA
Source organism: Vombatus ursinus (assembly GCF_900497805.2). NCBI lineage: Eukaryota > Metazoa > Chordata > Mammalia > Diprotodontia > Vombatidae > Vombatus > Vombatus ursinus. The sequence continues at coordinate 3,674,824 of NW_020954672.1, forward strand.
CTCTATTTGGATTTCTTGGTATCTCTGGCATAACTCCCTTCACAGGAGCAGACTGCAGGGTGGCCTGGGGGGGGGAAGCCTGTTTTCCTTTTTCTTTTCCAAATCCTGACTTCTCCCTCCCCTTCCAGATAAGTGAAAACAGGCACAGGCACAGGCACAGGCACACACGCACACACACACACAGAGACACAGAGACACAGACACACACACACACGGCCAGAGAAGCCAACAGTCAACAGGGACAGATGGAGAAAAGAGGAGGAGATATAATTGCGGGAGGGGTGGCAGGGAGGAGAGGGATGAAAAAGACCAAAACACAAAATGGGGGGGAGAAGGGGTGACAGAGAGGATAGAAGGCTGAAGTGGGAGGTGGGGGGAAGGAAGACCAAATGAAGCAGATGCAGAGGAAAAAATAGGGGTGGAATGCATCAGACACAGCTGTTAAAGGAGGTGGGGGACTGTCAGTTGACACCAGTTTCTACAAACTGGAACACCCTGTTCCGGGAGTACCAAAACAAACACTTTTTCTTAGAGAGATTCCCTTCCTCTCTAAAAAAAAAAAAATTTACCTGAGGATTAATGAGACTTCCAAAAAGGACTTGTGGGGCAGCTAGGTGGCACAGTGGATAGAGCACCAGCCCTGAAGTCAGGAGGACCCGAGTTCAAATTCGGCCTCAGACCAAACACTTGACACTTACAAGCTGTGTGACCCTGGGCAAGTCACTTAACCCCAATTGCCTTAAGAAAAAAAAAGAAAGACAACAAACAAAAAGGACTTGTTCCTAGTCTCACCTTTTTTTTTTTCTTCTGGAGGGAAGAGATCTTGAACAGATCTTAGGAACATTAATAATGATAATAATATCATTCACATAGCACTTTACATACACCATGTCATCTGATCTTCCTAATAACCCTGGGAGGGAGGTGGAATTATCCCCATTTTACAGATGAGGAAACTGAAAGAATTATGTACTTTCCAAAGAGCACACAGCTAATATAGATCTGCAACAGCATTTGAACTGAGTTCTTCCTGACTCCAAATTCAGCACTCTACTCCATCTGCTATCTAGCTGCCAATGGTCCCCAGCCTTTTCAAGGATCCCCTTTTTAATGCCAAAACATTTCTATTATACTGCCCCATGAGAGCAATCATACTATTAGTATCTTTTGACTAAGAAAATCTTCCTCTACTCCTCACTATGTCTTGTCCCTCCATATGCACTCTGACGCCAAAGCCTGTCAATCTAACCTTTGCAACACCCTTCAAATATGACTCTTTTTCCCTGATACTGCCACCACTCTGGTACAGACCCTTACCATCTATGCCTAGACTATTGCAATAGCCTGCTGGTGGATCTGCCTGTCTCAAGTCTCTCCACCCTTCTTTTAGCCTCCAAAGTGATTTTCCTATAAAACATAAGTTCAATCACATCAGTCCTCTACTCAATAAATTCCAATGGCTCCCTATTATCTCCAGGAGCAAATATAAAATTCCAGTTGGCATTAAAAGCCCTTTGAAATTTAGCCTGCCCCTATCTTTCCAGTCCTCTTTTACCTTACTCCTTAATATATACTCTTTAATTCAGTGACTCTGGCCTCCTGGCTGTTCTTCAAATAAGACACTTCATGTCTCAGCTCTGGGCATTTTTCTCTGGCTGTCCTCCATGCCTAGAATTCTCTCTCTCCTCATCTCTACCTGCCTACTGGTTTCTCTGGCTTCTTTTAAATCCCAACTAAAACGGCACCTTCCACAGGAAGGCTTTCTCAACTCCTCTTAATTCTAGTGCCTTCTTTCTTTGAATAATTTCCATTTAGCCTATATATAACTTGTTTGTACATGTTGGTTTCCCCACTGGATTGTAAGCTCCTTGAGGGTAAGCACTGTCTTTTGCCTGTTTTTGTATCCCTAGTGCTTAGCACAGTGCTTGGCCCAGAGTAGGAGGTTAACGAGTGTTTATTGACATGCCATTATGTGGACTCTTTACAAATAACTTTTGAGGTCCCCTAAAGATCCAAAGATCACAATGTTGGGAGCCATTAGTGATCCAATTCAACCCCTTTACAAATGAGGAAACTGAAGCCCAGAGCAGCAGGGTACAGTAGACAGTGTTAGATTTGGCATCAGAGGTGCCTGGATTTAAAGCCAGGCCCTGGACACATTACTAGCTCTGTGACTCCTGGGTAAGAAATTTAATTTGCATTTGGAAAGGCTGATGGGATACAGGTTAGATGATGCCCTTTATAGAAGCCTCCTTCGTGTCTGCTCTGAAATGGTAGGGGCTCCCTCCCTGGGCCACAGTGGGGAGAGTGGGGTGTGGAGGGGTGTGTCAGTGAGAACCTCAGTGATAGGCTGGAGTGGCTGTCCTAGGAAGGTACTCCAGCTCTTGGAAAGGGTTGGGCACGTGTTTCTAATTGTGGAACAAGCTCCTTGGCACACCCCTGCCTGACGTCAGTGAGACAGAGGAAGTAACCAATACCAGGGGCCAAGACACTGATAGGCCAAAGAAAATACTAAGCCTTGTGGTTTGACTTTGAAAGTGTGGCCCAAAGCTCAGATAAGATTCTTTTCTCTCTGGATTCGCCCACTCAGGCGGAATGGGCTGTGTCACCACATCTACAGAGGACCTGGCAGAAGTAGAACAGAAGCTTTCATTCCATTCCTAAACTTCTATAAAATTATTTTTAATTGAGTATTTATTTTCTCTCCCTCCAAGTCCCCTCTACTTCAAAACCAAAACATAAACTCTTGTAACACATATATATATAAAGTCAAGCAAAACAAATTCCTGAATTGGTCATGCCTCCATGTTTCTTTGTCTTCATCTTGAGTCTCTGTCAGATGGGTAGCACTCTACATCTTGGGTCCTCCAGAATCACAGTTAGTCATTGTACAGATCACATTTCTTAAATCAAAGTTATTTGTTTTCAGTGTTGTTATTGTATAAATTGTTCTCCTGGTCCTGTTTGCATAACTCCAATTCATACAAATCTTTCCAGGTTTCTCTGAAACCATCCTGTTTGCCATCTTTTGTGGCACAACAGTATTCCATATCATTCACCATTCAATTAGTTTCAGACCTCATTTCCTGAAGTCTAGAACTGAGTCATTGCTCGTTCATAAAGGTTAGAAAAAAGTCATAAAGCACTTCCCATATACTCTTGGCAACTTAATGCAAAATCTTTCACCCTTTTAATGTCACGTGCCCATGGTGGGGCAGGGGGCGGGACGCTTGATTTTCAGAGAAATTCTACTTGCCACACAATGACAATTTTCCTTCTAACTTTCAACACAAAGCAAGTAACTGCTCACATTTATAGTCTGTATTTTAAGGTCTATAGTGTTTTCCTCACAACCACCCCAAAGAGAACATTTTAGGAGTGACTTAACTTTCCTTAAAATCAAACCAAATGGAGAAGCCAAGTACCTGGCTATCTGAATGCTCACTCATGTCCATTGTATGTAACCTGTGATCTTTCTTAGTTCATAATCCACCGTCTCTTTTCAAGCCAGTCTTCAGTCCTCACTCCTCACTCTTTTTTTGTCTTCCTCTTATCCTGTTCTCTCAGTGCCAGCTGCCTGGCCAGCAGTTTCTGCTGAATCACCAGCGTGTGCTTAGATCAGCCAAGAAGAAGCCTAAATACAGTGCTCAGCATTTCACAAGAGCTAAGCACTTCTCTTTTTCTCTGCTAGCCAGAAGTTGCCCCGAACATGGAAAGGAGGAGAGAGAAAAAAACAGAAGTAAGAAGCCAAAGGTAGTCAGAACTCAATGGAGGCTCCCTTGATATCTAATTGTTTTCCCAGGGTGGGCGAGGCAAATTCTTAAATGTTAAATCATTCCAATCCCTGCAGACCAATCTGTTAATAGCCAGTTTCTGAACACATGGAACAGACCAAGATAGATACAAAAGGCTTTGGTCTAGAGAAGGCTGTCTTAATCTGGGGTCCATGAACATTATGTATTTTATTTTGTACATTTAAAAATTCTGAGAAGGGGACAGCCCAAGGGGGCCCATGACACCCCAAAAGTTAAGAACCCCTGGCACAGAGTGATTTCCCTTTTTTAAAATTTA
>NW_020954672.1:3678976-3690775 GCF_900497805.2 Vombatus ursinus
TCTGGCTGCCCCTAGAGTGATTTATGAAGGGCTGGTCTGAACTTTTGGTCATCCCTACTCCTAGTTGGCATGCAGTATAGGAGTATCACTGGGTCCTCTCAGAGGTCCTACAGACAAACCTTTACGTAAGGCCAGAAATCCCTCTGTGACATCTTGGACAAATGGTCATCCAATCTTCATTCCAATGGTGGGGAATGGATTATCCCCCAAAACAGCAAATTCCACTTTTGGAGCCCCTTAACTCACGAGGTAATTATTATCTCTAGCCTTTTTGTGACTTTTCTCCTGCTAACTGAGAAATAATTCTTTCTGTACCTAGCTAAAATCTGCCTTTCTGCAACTTTCACCCTGTTGTTGTCGAGTCATGTCTGACTCTTTGTGACCCCATATGGAGTTTTCTTGGCAAAGATTACTAGAGTGGTTTGCCATTTCCTTTTCCAGTTTATTTTACAGATGAGGAAATCGAGGCAAACAGCATTAAGTTATTTGCCCAAAGTCACACAACTAGTAAATGTGTCAGGTCAGATTTGAATTCAGGAAGATGTATCTTTCTGACTCCATGGCCTGTGGTCTATCCACTGCACCACCTACCTGCCCCTTTGCCCCCTACTCCTCGACTTTACCCTCTGGGACCAAGCCAAACATAATTCTTCTTTCACTTACAACTATTCAGTATTTGAAGGCAGTTATCTTATCTCAAGCTGCTCTCCTCAATCCCTTGCAGTTTCTCTCCTCCAGTATAAATATCCCTGTCCCTGAATTGATTTTTAGATAATATTGAATATGAGCAGTGGAAATGATCCTCAGGCCATGGTTTGGAAAGCCTAATGATTTCATTACAGTCCAGGAAGGCACTAAGAAGTCCCAGTCTCCCTTTTCCCAATTGGTGAGTTCCTCCTGAGGTTTCCATTTTGTGGAGGAGCCTAGACTTACTGTTATTCTCCTCTTAGCTCTACTTCTGACTAGAACTTGTCACTATGCCTTTGCATAGGTACCTCTCAGCCCCTTTTCAGGCTCCTTTTGGGTATTCTCTTCCCTCATTGGAAGGTAAGCACCTTGACAGCAGGTATCGTCTTTCTATTTGCTTATATTTATATCCCCAGTGCTTGGCACAATGCTTGGCACATAGTTAAATGCTTTAACAAATATTTGTTGCCTGCCTGCCAGTCTGGAGGATTCCTGGAAGATGGCTGAGTTACAAGACTGACCCCATGGTGCAGATAACACATCTAAAACTTTTGTGTTGGCACCTTCTCTCTACCCAGGGGTTCCGAAGTCCCATTCTGAGAACTGTCCCCTGTAACTCATGCCTCTATAACCAATTTTAATGAAGTTATACTGAGGTCTGTTGATCAAAGGTTATTTCCTGGCTCCCAGCAGGCCAGACAATAGTCTTGAGGTGCCAATAGAAAAGAAAGGGGAACCCAGATGTCTAGGAAGGAGGCAAAGAGAAAGAAGAAAGTTTAATAGAAGTCAGACACAAGGAAATACCTGTTTTTCAGGTGGTCGGAGAACTTAACAATGAAAGACACTGACTGCTCTGGAAGCAGAAGATATCAACAACAAGTGCTGCTAATGCATCCAGGGCCCTTAACTGGAACTAGACAGATTTCATATGGGATCAGGGAGGAAGAAGGAATAGGGCTAAGAAAAAGGCTGCAGTTCAGTCGCCGATCAGAGTAACCCCACCCGAGCAATCTCTAGGTTATTTCCCAACTTAAGACAAAACTGGACATTGTATCTATTCTTTGTACCTGTAACTGCCTACCTGTACGGTGTAATACAATGAGAAAAACACCGGGCTTCAAGCCAGAAGCTAGTCCTGGCGCTGACTCTTACTAGCTGTGTGATCTTGAACAAGACAATCCCTTCTGAGCCTCAGTTTTCTTATCTATAAAATGCAAAGTCACAGAGTCTCTGCATTTTCCATAATCAGAAAATGAGGAGGTTGAACTAGGGGATATTTAAGGTCTGGATCTTTGGTCTAGTGATCTCTCTCAGTTGTTGCAGAGTGAATAAAGCAACTAAAAACACTTTGAGAATTTTAAAGTCCTATACAGGTTCGAGGGCTTTAAGACAATTATGGTTTATATAGTCTTGGAGTAAACAATAACCCAATTCTATTGACTCTTGAGTCGAGGCTGACATCAATCTAGTTTTGTTGGGAGTCCCAAGAGAGGTGTGTATCATTAACCCCTGGAGTGCTCATGGCACAGGTAAGATGGGGGAAAGGAAGAGGGACTCAAGAAGTTCCAAGCAGAAAGGAACTAAAGAAAGAATAGGGTTAGAAGATAGAGAAAAAGGTTTTGTACACTTGGATGTCAGATAATTAATATGTAAGTGATATGCAAAACAGAAAATCCTCATTATTACTTATTAAATCTTTCCAACAACTGCTCAAGGGACTAATCTGTTGTGTAACTGCAATGCAGCTCAGGGTCAGAAATTATACATGAGAAATGAAATCCTGTTCCCTTACCACCAGATCAGGGAAAAGTGACAAGGCTGACATTTGAAGCCAAGGAAAGCTAGCCCTGCTGGAATCTCAGGGGAAAAGATGGAAACCTAAACAGAAACATTTATTGCCCTTGGACCTTTCATTAGCTATATTCAGAGAGATAAGGTGGGAAGAGCGAGAAAAAACAAGTCAGAGGGATTTGGAGACAACCAGTGACCCTGTAAAGCAAGGAAGGAGCCCAGGAGTTGTATTAACTAACTTTGCAGGGTCAGCATGTTCCCGAATATAGTAGACAAACAGTTCAAGGAAAGGGATGGGGGTGGGGTGCCCACTGGGAACAGGAAAAGAGGGAAAGGAGGGATTACCCAGAATGATAACCTGCTCCTTTCTCTGGAACCACCACTTCAGGTTGGTTATAACCAGAAGTGTTTTTTAACTGAGTACTTTATTTTCCTCCCAATTTACATGTAAAAAAAATTTTAACATTCTTATAACCAGAAGTGTTGATAAAAAGAGCACACACACACAAAAAAAGAGACCCGTTTTCCTCTGCCTTTCCTTCCTCTCTCCAAATACACACATTCTCTGGATGGGAGAAGAGCTTTTCATTTAATTATAATGTACAATCCTTCTCTTTTCTGAAACTGTAGGTTGGGGTGATTTCGCTGACTCAGCAGTGAATAATCGGCTTTGACCTGAATAATGAAAGAACTAAGCAGCAGCTGTATTGCACAAATCCATCCAAGTCTGCAGTCTCTACTCCTCCCCGTCTTTACCCCTCCCCACCTTCACCCCTGACCAAGGCACAGCAAAAGCAAACCAGTTGCAGCAAGTTCTTTCCTCTTCCTCCTTTCCTCCTTCCCCATCTGTCATATCTCAGATCTCTTCCAAAGTAGCCCCATAATGGTTACTCCATCTCAATACCTCCCACATTCAGGCACAGTCCTAAGACTCTGAATTTCCTAAGCACACATCCCTTCCCTACAACACACTGATCTACTAAACTGGATGTTACTCATTACATAGCAGTTTTCCCCTCCCTAACTTTCAGATTCCCTCATATTACCCACTTTAAAAAAAAATCATTAAAACTATATACACCAACTCTACTACTCACTTACCCTCTTTGGAGATCAATTTACTTATCTGTAAAAATGAGAGGGTGAACTTGAAGATCATAGTATTAAGTGTTAGAAGAGAACTGGGGAGTCATCTATCTCATTCAGCTCCTTCCTTTTACAACTGGAGGAAACTGAGACCCAGAAAAGAAAAATGACTTGCCCTAGATCAGGATTTGAACACAGATCCTCCAGCTCTGGATGTGGTGAGCATTCCCAGGCATCATATTGGATCCCTTTTACATCTACCACCCTGTATGCTAAAAATACATAGCATAAATTAAGGTTTCCAAAGAAAATCATTCCCCTAAGTGGTACATTGGATAGACTGCTGGTCATAGAGCCAGGAACACCTGAATTAAAATCCAGCCTTAGATAATTCCTACCTATGTGACCATCAGCAAGTCATGTAATCTGTTTGCCTCAGTTTCCTCAACTGTAAAATGGGGACAATAATAGTTCCTACCACCCGGGGTAGTTGAGAGGATCAAATGTGATATTTGTAAAGTGCTTAGCACAGTACCTGGCTCATAGTGGGCACTCTATAAATGCTACTCCCTTCCACTTCCCATTTCCACCACTCCGGAAAAAAATGGCAAATGCTGTCAAATTTCAGCTCAAAATAACAACGGGCATTTTAAGTAGGTCACCTCTGACACAGGTTGTCCCTTTAAATGAAGCTGCCTTTTCCAGATAATTGCCCTGGCAACCTAGTTCTAATCTATATTAGATATATACCTACCTTAGTCATATTATCTATACATCAGGAAATGTGAGGAACCCTATGGGAGAAGATCTAAGGGAAAGTGATTTAAACAGAATCTGTGAAGCCAGGTCAAAGGAATTTGGGGTACTTTGTCTAAAGAAGAGGATACGGGGGAGTGGAATAAGGAGCTTGACATAGTGCCTAAAACATAGGAGGGAACTTATTAAACATAATGTTTAACACTGACTTAAAGTTAAATAAAGGGATATTGTTGCAATCAGAGCTTTCATAGATTTAACTCTGGAAGGAATCCTTAAAGATCATCCTGTTATAGGATCATAGAATGGACCTTAGTCCAACCACCTGAAAATGAGGATTGGATGTTAAGTGATTTGCTAAAGGTCAGTTAAGTAAGAATATCAAGTGGGATTCTAACCCTTAGCTGTTTTTCACCTTCTTTAGAGGAACACAGGAAAGGACTAAATTTAAATTAGAGCAAGAAGGATTTAGATGAACAACAAGGAAAGAATTGTTTGTTTTAACTGATGAGGCTGATAAGAGAAATGGGAACTTATTAGCAAAGGAGATTTTGGAATTATTCTTTCTGGAGGCTAAGGAGTTGATAATTGGCCGTCTGAGATAATTTAGATACAATTGTATCTAGAAATCCAGGGGGAATAGACCAGATGACCTTTGGTGATCCTCCCTAACCTATGGGTCTCATGATCAATTCTCCAAGCCAGGCTTTAAAATTCCTTCCCTGGCTCTATCCCTAGTACTTGTCAGATGCTGGAATAGGTTGCTGACAGAGATTGTGAAATCTACCTCTCTGCATCTATTAAAAACTAGGAGAAGGGCAGCTAGGTGGCACAGTGAATAGAACACCGGACCTGAAGTCAGGAGGACCTGAGTTCAAATCCAGTCTCAGATCAAACACTTGACACTTACTAGCTGTGTGACCCTGGGCAAGTCACTTAACCCCAATTGCCTAAAAAAAAAAAACCCAACGAAAAACCAAAACAAAAAACTAGGAGAGATTCTTACCCATCTAAGAAGGCTCAGGGCAATTTGGCTGCATTGTGGGAGGACAGTGGGGCACATATGCCAAAGATGGTTATGTGCCCAGTAGCCTGAGTATAATGCGAATTTCATATGCTTTGGAGAATGTAGGGCAAAGGAGAATGAGTTAGGAATTCTACCTGTGGACCTGTCACTGGGAATATTTTCTTGCCCTGTTATGAAGCTATCTAATCATAAGAGTATGAACTTGATGACCACTAAGGGTTCTTTCCAGCTCTTAGAATCCATGATACTATCTAGTTCCAGCCTAAGACGCTTTCAGCAACATCAGCAGGAAAGAGGAAATTGTGAGTCTGTGTGCTCACCCATGAGAGACAGAAATAGCAGTGGCCAGCATTTTGGTTGTTTTTCAGAGTTCAACCAAAAGTAAGTTTGTCCAGCAACAAAAGGCAAAAAAAAACCATTCCTGCCTTCCCAAAAGCTCCTCCTTGGAGCTATAGGCATTGCTCTCCAGTCACCCAGGTAAGTGCCCAGGTGCTTAGCTGCTTGATGCTGTCTAAACACTGTAGACCTGGAGCATATAGAGGTGAGTATATATTTGAAACCCCCTCGTGATATTGGATATTTTCTTCCTTACTTACTGAACAACAACTTTCCATTACTATAGGAGTCCTTTGGAAGGCAATGCCTCGAGACAACCTATGATACCAATGCCAATGATGGCCTACCCATTGCAAGAGACAGTTCTGGTGCATGGTCGAATCCAATGAGGACAGTCAGGCCTTAGAAGTCACTATCCCCTTAAACCTCCCCAGCCTTCACCAACAGTCCAAACAAAAGGGATCAATCAGGACCTTGGAACAATACTTTGGAATGGTTAATGATCTATAATCTAACCGATAAACCAGTCAGGGCTGCATTAAGGGATCTAGATAGTATAGCAGCAGTAAATTAAGTGTATGACTGTGTTGGGGGCATAATATTGGAAAGGGTGGGTGGGTGGAGAAGGCAATTAGTTAGCCCCACTGGTACTTATGGATCTGTGATTTATTGAATTCAAGTACTCCCTCCAATAAAGCAGACTGACATCTATCAATTCCTGATTATTCTGTAGGACCTTTGCCTTTGTCCTGCTATAGATCTGTCATGGAAATCCACCTAAATCTGGCAATCTAATCCATATCTGTATGTCTATGCATATAATTATTATGATTAACTGCTAAATTCTAATCTATGATCACTGCTATAGAGTTTCATGGAAAGGAAAAATCATTGTGAGTTGGGATTGAGTCAAGAGGGGCTACAGGGGAAAAAAAAATCAACCAATTCCAGTATTTGGTCTAGCATAGGTAGACTAGGTGATATTTTAAATCACTTTCAATTAAAGTGCCTAAAACTAAATCATTCATTATACCTGGAGGCTTAAAACAGCTATTGCCTACTCACTCAGGCTCAGAAGTCAATCAAAAGGAAATGCAGTGAAGGGACTGGAAACAGTCAAAGATTACGTTCATATGCTCCTGCTCCAAAGTCCACATGGCAGACTGCATCAGGCAGAGCACACTATGTGAACACATACACACTATATGTACAATATGTATGTTCACAATGTTCTAAAAGTCTTAACATAGTTGTAAGCTATTACGGATCATAGTCTTAAGAGTGTCCTAGAGCAAGCTGTTAAAGCTTAAAGTTACACTAAGACTTTTGAGACAACCCAACTTTTGGGACAATACCTCTCTGTATACGTGAGAGGTAACATGGAGTAGTGGGTGGATCCAAGAAGATCCAAGTTCAAGTCTAACATCTCTGATACAAGCTGGCTTTGTGAACTAGGGCAACTCATTTAACTACTCAGGGCTCTAGGTAATTCTCTAAGAATGTAAGATGCAGAGAAAGTGTTTATCTACATTAGTGACCTGAAGTTCTTTATCTGGGCGTTCCCAATACCTATATACTTGGAATATATTCATATTCCAAGCTATAGCTATGTATGTGTATGTTTAGGCATATAAATTATACACATATATAACATCTGTGTGTGCATAAGTGTGAATAATTCTGGTTGTTTCCTACAGCTCATATTTATATAATGCTGTGCATTTTTTACAGAGCAGTTTCTTCACAACAACCTTCTGAGGTCACTAAGTAGTACCAAGCATTCTTGTTCCCATTTCACAGATGGAGAAACTGAAGATCTGTTAAGTCAGGTGACTGACCTATAGTCACAGAGCTACATTAGATGCTACCTCTCTTATATCTGTACTTTGTCAACCCAGTTGGAATATAAACTTCAAGGACATGGACCCTACCTTATAAATCTTTTTTATGGGTGCTTATGAAACATCTGTTTCTAGGTTAAGGTGTAGGCAGGTATGGACCCACTGTCATGAAATCTGACAAGTCTGGTGAGACTCATAGTATAGACACTTGCAAATACAAGGATTTCTCTAGACACCAGCAAGTGGAATGTAGGTTAAAGGAGGAGAAATAATAAGAAAGAGAGAGTAGAATCAAGAACACAAGGACTTCGAGGAGGGCACTCAACCAACAACGGGGGGACTCAGCAGGTACTCACATAAGCAGACTGCAGCCAGGAGTCGTAGTCCAGACTCTGGAGGAAAACAGGTGGGGAAGAGTGGTTGCAGCACATAATTGGAGAAGGTGAGAGCAATGACAGCCTGGTTGGTGGGGTAGATTACTAGCACAGCAATCCACAGCCTTAGGAACCTGATGGAAGGAAGAAGACAGAGCATGAATTCAATTGAGTCCCTGCCTTCAGGGCTAGCAAAGATACAACTCCCTCCAAAAAAGGGTACCTGGAAAACTTGAGGGCAGCCTTTGTGGAAAGGAGGGAGTTAGAAGGGAGTAACCTTTATCTTTCAAGTTTATTAAAGTGTTAAACCACAAAGAAGTGAGAAGCATGTCCTTTCAGGCTGTGACGTGTTTTATTTGCAATTATTGTTAATGTTTCAGCAAGTAATAGCATAGGCATTTATTAGCACAGACTTTCAGGGTTCCTTCTGCCTCCCTCCCCCTCCTACTCCCCCCACCTCTGTGTTTCCACCACCCTGGCTCCTAGTTCTTCAGTGATTGGGGGGTGGGGGGAGAGAAAAAGAGAGAGACAGAAAGAATGAAAGAGAGAGAAAACCAAACATACTTCCTGCAATTCCCCCTCACAGCCAAGCAAGGAGGGTTAGTCTCTGGAGGACCAGCATAGGTGGGATGAGGAGCTCTTTACACCCTTCTCTTTAGAGACAAAGTAAAGGATGGGGCTAAGCTTTTCCTAAAAGAACTGTAGACATTGCTTGGCATTTGAGGAAGAACTAGGAACATAGAATTGAGGATTCCTCTCAGAGCAGTGAGCCTTGTTAATGTGGAAAGAGCAGGACTAGTATTTCTTCCAGTGATGGGAAGATGACCAGTCTCATTAGTTAAGATGAATGAACAAAAACAATAGAATGTTTTGTGCATCCAGAGCTCTCACAGGTTGACTCCATGATGAGAGCTGTGTGGTTTTCTTTGTTTTTGAGGCACTCTACAGTAAAGATGATGACAGGTATAAGAACCCTGTACCTGATTCTGCTAATGCTATCAGACTGGAGCAACTTAGAGAAATTCCCAAGATGGAGCCATACCAACACTGGGGTCTAAGAGGCAACTGATAAATCCCCCTCTCTAGCTTTCCTCAGTGCTCCAGTTGTCCCAAGAAAGGACATAATGAAAATGACTCTAGGTACTAGACAAATTGGCCAATTGTCCCATATTAAAATTAGGTTAATTCTGGTATGAGATTACTTGGCCTGAATTACCATTTGTCCCAAACCAACAGAAATCTGGACATCTATCCACCTCATTTCACCAATACAAATGTCTTTTTTTTTTAAACTGTATTTTATAATATAAATGGCACATAACATATTTAGTTGTTTCACTTTTGTGTTTTTCTTTTAATATTTCCCTCCAATTACATATGAAAACAATTTTTAACATGTTTTTAAAAAAATTTTGGGTTCCAAATTTTTTCCCTCCTTCCTTCTTTTCCCCCTCCCCGAGAGGGTAAGCAATCTAATATAGGTTATACATGCACCAACATTTCTTCTTAAAGGACAGGCATCTTATTTTAATAATAGACAAAAAGGGGGACCAACTCCAAATTTATAGTTGTGTGTCTGAGTCAGTTGAGGGACTTCTACAGCTCCCCTTTTCCAAGGAATGGTACTTAAGGTCTTGGGACACACTGGAGGCTGATGAAGTGCAATTAGGGTCACTGAGGATCCCCAATCACCCACTCAAGAAATAGCACAAGGAACCCAAGTGATAGGATCCTAGATTTCCCAGGTTATCCCATTTTCCTCTGCTCAAAGGTACCGCGTTCCCCAGCTAATAACCTTACCCAGCCAGGCCTCCAAAGATGTCCTTGACATAAGAGTAGTCACCTCCAGATTTAGGGATAGTAACTCCAAGTTCAGCATAACACAATGCACCCACAGCTGTGATGAGCCCCGTTACAATCCATATAATCAAAGCAAGGCCCACAGAACCAGCATTCTCCAGAACACCTTTTGGTGAGACAAAAATTCCTGAACCAATGATGTTTCCTATAAGAGGAGATAGAAAGGAGAAATTCAATTCAAATCAAGTAAACTAGCATTTATTTATTAAGTGCCTTCTATGGTACCAGGTACTATGCTGTGAGATGGAGATGCAAAAAAAGGGACAAAAACAGTCCCTGCTGTCCAGGAGCTTACAATCTAATGAGGGAAACAACAGGCACACCACTATGTACAAACAAAAGAGGTAATTTCAGAGGGAAAGCACTTGGGTGGTGGGGATACAGGCGAATACAAAAGACCTCTTGGAGAAGGCAGGATTTTAACTGGAGTTTGAAAGGAAGCCAGGGAAGTCAGAAGGCAAAGATGAGGAAGCAGAGCATTTCAGGCACAGGAGGGAACAGCCAGAGAAAACGCCTCAAATAAGGAGATGGAGGAATGTCTTCTGGAAAGAGCAGCAAAGGAGGTCAGGGGCCAGCCTATCCAATCAGAAGATAGGATATTTGATCCTGGAGGCCCAAGGGAGACAGCCGCTGAATAGAAAGAGCAGGGAATAGTTTAAAGTCAGTAGTACTTGGCATGAATTTGTATGGACATTTTTACCAAATAAGATAATTGGTTTGCCATTTTCATTCCTAAATCCCATACACAGGACCAATAGGGTATTACAATTTAATAATACTTTCCCCCACCCTAAACTCCCTTCCCCTCCCTACTCATAATTTTCTACTTGATTTTAATTTGCTCTGCTCCCATTCCATAATCTGGGCTCCCCCACGATTATATAAATAAGGAGTTACAGAGTTCCATCAGAATACATGGCAAATATTAAAAATTAATCAGTTCGACAAGCATTTATTAGATGCTTACTATTTGTGAGACCCTGTACTAAACACCGGGAATACAAGGAGTTTACATTCTAATGATGGAGGTTGGGTGAGGAGAAAGACTTTCTCCAAACAAGGATGATAAGAGTGAAGGAATGGCAGGACAGTTTCTTTACCCACTTTTACTAGGTGAGGTGTTCATCTACATAACCACCATCTCCATCCTCCCCTTCCCCCAAAACCTGATCTTCCAAAGGCCAAAGTCTGCCATGGGTACTCCTGTTGCCAAGGCCTCTGCCTGGTTCCCTAAATGCTTAGGAAGCAACACTGAACAAATCCAGGCTATCTATAGTCACATGAAAAAATGCTCCAAAGAACAAATAACCAGAAAAATGCAAATTTAAAGCAATTTTGAGGTTCTCCCTCCCACCTGTCAGATTGGCAGAGTTGAGAAAAAGTAAAATGTCTAATTCTGGATGGGCTGTGGGAAAACAGGTGTATTAATGCACTATTGGAGGAGGTGTAAATTACTCCAGACATTCGGGAAAGCAATTTAAGAACTATGCCCCAAAAGTTATTGTGCATATCCTTTGACCCAGCAATATCACTACTGGTCTATATCCCAAAGAGACTTTCTGGGCAATGGCCCAGGTATGCAAAAATATTTAGAACACCATTGTCATGCAAAAAATGCAAATTATGTGCCCTTCAACTGTGCAATGACTAAAATTATGGTACGTGAATGTGATAGAATTATTATTGCACCTTAAGGAATGACAAATATTTAGGAGAAGCCTAGGGAAACCTTGGATGCAGAGTGAAATGAGAAGAACTAGGAAAGTAATTTGCACAATTACAACAAAAATGCAAAGGAAAATGACTTTGAAAGACTTCAAAATTCTTATCTCTCTGAAGGGACCAACCCGAACTTGAGAAGACTAATAATGTAGCATGTTTTTTACAAATTATCATATTGGTGATAGGTTAGAGGCGCAGGATGAGATATACACGTTTAGACTCAGGGAATGTTTGATGTGGTTTAGGGGTTCAAGGGTCCTGGGACCCCAAAATCACAACACACAGGTCCTGCCAGAAAGAATTTGACCCAAGCCTTCTT
>NW_020954672.1:3690936-3695878 GCF_900497805.2 Vombatus ursinus
AGGGAGAATGGAGAAATTGCCTGGGGCCATAGGGAGGTCCACAATGAAAGGCCAGTTGATGGGACTATAGCCTCAGGGGAACGCCAGAGATTTGGCCACGAGGGAAAGTCCAGGGTTTTTCCTTTCATGTTGAGTTATTTTGTTTTAATGTACTGATTATAAACATACTCAAGCAAGTTTAAAGGGAAGGCTTCTATGATGAAAGGGTGTTGGTAGTAGTATAATGATGCATAGAAATGAGCAGAAGGAACAGAAAACAGACTAGCAAGGTAATTTCATTACTGCTTGTAATTTAACAGACACTAAAAAAAACCAGTGTAATAGGTATTCGTAGTTTCATGTACAATACTTTTCTGGTTTTTTTAAATTGAAATGTTCGGGTTTGTTAATGTTTAAGTTTATAATTTTTAAAAAAAATTCCTTAGGTGATCTCACTGAGAAACAATGGACTTACTCTATGGCACGACTCTATATTCCTTATCTCACCTGATCCTCAAGATCACAGAATTTTAGAGTCAGAAAGGACTTTGGTAGCCATCTGGTGTAGGACATACATGAAAGAACACACCTGACCATGGGTGACCCAGTCTCTGCTTACAGAGCTCCAGTGAAGGGGCTTCTCTTTAGGTAGCCAATTCCATTCTGGGGTAGCCCCAAGTGTTGGGAGTAACGATAATCTTGGGAGGTTAGACAGGACAAGTATTATAATTCCCATTGTACAGATGAAGAAGCTGAATCACAGAAGAATAAAGTGAGTTGTTCCCAATTACATCCCTCTTTAGGGTCTGTCTGAACCAAGGAGGTGGACTTTGTTCTCTTTGACAGTTGAACAATTAATAAAGTTCATTCAAGAGACATAGTTCAACAAGGCTGTCATCAGGTCTCTTATTTTTTAATTATTTTTTTTTGGGGGGGGGGTTCAAGTTTTATTCAAGATCATATACAAAATGTTTCCAGACCCAAGAGGGTTTAATCCTCCTCTTTGTCCTGGTTGATCTGGAAGTATTGTAATTCATAACTCTCCTTGCTGTTGGCCACCACCTGCAGCCAATCCCGAAGGTTGTTCTTCTTTAAGAATTTCTTTGTCAGGTACTTCAAATACCTTTTAGAAAATGGCACATCTGATGTCACAGTTCTCTTACTCTTGCTTCTCTCAATGGTTATGACTCCGCCAAAGAGGTTGCCAGCCTTTCTGTTCACTTTGATTCGTTCTTGTAAAAACTGCTCGAAATTAGCTGCATCCACAATCCCATCTCCACAGGATGGGTACAATCCAGGGTAAACTTAAGGACTTGCTTCTTTTTTTTGCCGCCCTTCATCACGGATTTCTTCATGGGCACCATGGGGATCGAGGAGCCAGAAAAATCATCAGGTCTCTTTTAGAACAAAGACCCCAATGACAGTTTTATTTGCCCTTAGGAAAAAGAGTAGGTGTTCTGGAGAGGGAAATTTAACACAATAGGAGGTGTTGGCTATATTAAAATGATGGTCTTAAGAGTACAAGCCTTTAAGTCACTCAAACCTAGGTCAAAGAGACATCAATTTCCATACCACTTGCTTCATAATAGGGACGATCAACCTTCCCCAAGACCAGCAGAGCAAAATACAAAGAGGCGGAATACACCCATCAGCTCAAACTCAGAATTTCTTTTATTGGCTAATTAGATCTTGGCCTGGATAAATCTCAGGAAGAGAGATTCCCCATACTGGTTGGTTCCTGGATGAGGAAGTAGAAAAGGGTTGAAAAACCTTGGTCCTAATAAATTAATTGTAAATGAGAGAAATAGTCATTTCTCACATCAGTTTCCCCACATGTAAAAGTGGAGATAATAATAGCACCTACCTACTACTATTGTTTCGAGGATAAAATGAGATAATAATTACAAAGTGCCTAGCAGTGCTGGGCATATAGTAGTAAATAAATGCTTGTTTTCTTCCATCCAACACATTCTACTAGAAATAGCTTTGTGGTCACAATGAATCTCAGGAAAAATATTGCTACAAATGTTGAGTTCTAGGGGTGCTGGGACCTCGAAATTCAAGCATAAGCGACACATCCTCCCTCTAATGAATTCGACCCAAGCCTTCTTTTAGCCAAAGACGAGGTTTATTACAACACAGGTTGGGGTGAGCGAGATTCCTAGTGAGTCTGCACTATTGGCCAGATTTTAAGAATATGAGCCTTTGTAATGAGAACCGGATCAAACTCTTAAGGAATCTGGACAATTTAATGGGGGAAAGATGCCTGGGAGGTAACAGAAGAGGACTCAGGTTAACAGAGAATTGGAGATTGGGGCTGAGTCAAAGCCACGATGCAAGGAACTGGGAAGGGTAGGTGCCCCAGGCAAAGGGTGGGAAGCAGATATAACAGACAATGAAGGGCTGGGCTAACAGAATTAGTGACTGGGGCAGTATCAAAAAAGCCACAAGGCAAGAACTAGGAAGGGCCAGATGTCCTAGGCCAACACCAGGGACCTGGGTCACATGGGAAAGTCCAGGGCCTTTTAGAGGTTCATCATTAGCACTCCATCACTGATACTTCTGTACCTTCTGGTCTAAGTGAGGCTCTACCAGACAGGGCATGCTGGAAGGTACACCAGACTTTTAGTCTAGAAAGAACTAAATCTACTGGTTGTGTAACCATGAACAAGTCACTTAGCCTTTCTGATCCTCAGTTTCCCCAGCTGTAAAATGTAATAATACTCATAGACCTAATTCCCAAGGTTGTGGGGAATGAGATCATCTCTAAAGCATGATGTTGTAAACCTTAAAATTCTATATAATGTTGATTGGCTATGATTATTGCCTGTTTGCTTAGCACCACTATTACATATGAAAGAGAAGGAAAATTCAACTTAGCCAGGATACAAGACCAGAGAGGCTTGGCTAGATAAGTCCATTAGGAAAAGACCTAGGGTAGAGATTTAACTAGAAATTCATTGAGTCAACACTGTGACATGGCAGGCTTTTAAAAGAACCATGAAATCTTATTTGGAGAAGAGCGAAAGGGGTCCAGAAGGAGGGAAGCCACCATCCTGTTCTACCTTGCCCTGGCCTGGTCAGATTACATACCTCGAGTCTGGGTACCATGTTTAGGTGATGACAATGTTGAGACTGAAATGTGCCTGGAAGAGGGTGACCAGGATGCAAGGAGACCAAAGGCCATGCCACAGGATGATGATCAGTTCAATGAGTAGGGAATATTTAGGTTGCAGAAGTTAAAACACAGGTCTTGACCAAGAAAACTCCAATTGATGTTATTATTTTAACATTTCTCCATCACTTTCTTAAATCTAAGCAGTCAACAAAATAATAAATCAAGCCCAGATTTATAGTGTTTGCCAGTTTCTGAGGGGTAAATGTTTTTACACCGAAAATTTAACAATCACCTCTTTCCAATTGGTCCAATACTGGCTCCAGCACAATAATGCTTCTATGAATGCATATTTTTTTCCTGTTATAGAATATAAATCCCTGCTCTTTGCAGGCAAGGGCTGTTTCACTTTTGTCTTAGTATCCCTACAGTCAAGCACAGTGTCAGGTATAAAGCAGGTGCATCTTATAGTTGATTGAAAAGACATCATGATGAACTACATTGGGAGGTCAGGTACAGTTTAGACTAGAGCCTCACTGAAGTCCCTTCCCAGTGGCAAGGTTTTGTGATTCTTCCTAAAATGCAGACATGTTACCTATCTACTCAATAAACTTTACTGGCTCCCTAGTACTTCCAGGATCAAATATAAAATCTGCTAAAGTCCCACCTTCTTCAATGAGCTTTTCCTGGTCTTGGTCAATGCTAGTGGCTTCCCTCTGAGATGGTCCCTCTACATAAACCTTGTATATCTATAATGCTTTGTCTTCTTGATTAGAATTTGCAGGGCAGGTACTGTTTTTGCCTTTCTTTGATTCCCCAGCACTGAGCTCGATGCCTGCTACATAATTACAACTTAATAAATACTTTGACTAATTGACTGAAGAACACAACTGATAAATTAGAAATGTCTCTAAATCAGATTTGCCAATGTTCTTGGAAAATAGCCCACAAAATCCTTCCAATCTCCATCCTCATCTCTTTTCTGGTAGTTTGGGATTGCTGTTGGAACAGACTACGTGAAGGGGGCATAGCATTATATGGCTGGTTGCCAGAAACCTGATTTCACAAACCTCATCCAAAAAGCAATGGACCTCTTAGCCAGTGCAAACTTTTAGCTTTAATCCTAACCTGAAACTTCCTAAAATTTCTATCTCATTTTCATGGTTTCAGACTGTGCTTCCTAAGAGCTGGTGCCTCCCAGTACAACCAGAGAAGGAAATGAGAGTGCTTCATTTAGAGGCAGCTCTTTTGCTACTTCCTTTGGGCCCCAGAATACACTGTCCTTTCTGATATCAGAAATGTTTATGCTGCAGTGTGAGATCAATACTGGAAGACAGAGTCCACTTAGGAATGGCTTCCAAAGGAATTGAAATTCTACCATGGAGAGAAACAGAAACAGAAGGAGCTCATTTCTCTCTCACAGTCTGTCTGGAACTTTTCTTTTCTGGTGATCAGAGCCCATTCATCAGAACCATTAGTTTTGGTGATACTGCCCAGAAACCCAACTAAAGCAACAGTACTTACTGTCTCTATTCTGAGTTTATGAAAACGTAAAAGGAAGTTTGAGTCATCCTGATTTTATGAAGCTATTCCCTTTCCTTTCTAACTATTCTCCAGATTTAGTTTTTGCAGACAGCTACCTTTTTAAGTTATTCCATTAGTGTATTATAAGTAGCTATTGGAAGTTGGCCTCTTCCCAGCTCAATTAAGCGCCTGAAGTCTTCATGATTTCAGACTGACAAATGTCAACATTTTCTTGACTGGCCAAAGGTGTACAGGAGGTAAAAAAAGTACCTGGATGACAGCAAACAAGGAAAGCTAGGGTTGCTGTCATGATGAGTGAAATCC
>NW_020954672.1:3695927-3695999 GCF_900497805.2 Vombatus ursinus
GATGGTAAACTTAAACTCCTTGCCTTGGCAAGATTTTATCAGATGAGTAATCTATAGGGCATTTCAAGCCAG
>NW_020954672.1:3696041-3696986 GCF_900497805.2 Vombatus ursinus
TAGGAGAGAAGCAATTTAACCAGGGGTCATAAAAGTAGCTCAAGGGGTTGGAAAAACAAGGTTTGACTTTGGTCCTTAAGGTGCTGAAATAGGAGGACTAAGTAAGCCAAGGTATTTCTCCTGAGTCAGGACTGTCTTTGCTGAGGACAAGTGAGGGAGGTGGCTGCTACTGAAAAGATCTGATCCTTTGGAATGAGAGGCATCAGAATTCCACCAAAAGTTCATGGAAGATAAACATCTGAATCAGAGATCTCTCTCTCTTGACCTTTCCAGAATTTTTCTGTTCTTTCTCTAGCTCCTGGATTGTTCCAGATCACTAAAACAGAGAAAAGTGCTTCTGATCTCTAAAAAGTTTCCCCATCATTTGGGGATGAATAGCATATAGCACCAACCCTTTTATCTGAGATATCAAAAGCTTGGAATAGCTGGAAGACTAGAACAAAGGTCCTCATTTTATCAAAATTCTAAGGGCAAAGTTAAAAATCTGGGGAGATACTCGGGCCAAAGTTGAACTATCTGCATTTGGGTGGGAGGAAGGCGAACAGTTTAAGTTTACCGTCTTAAATCCTGGGATATTCCATGCAGGAAATCAGATTCAGTTTAGGTTTCCTCAAGTTTAGGGAAAATCTGAGGCTCACGAAAGGAGGGGACTGTCCTAATCCATTCATTAAGCAACAGAACTACATTAAGTGGCAATGTGGTATAGAATATCTGGATCTTGAGTTAGGAAGACCAGGGTTCAAATTTTGCCTCTTATACTTATTAGATTAATAGATATGCTCTGGGCATGATGGGGTTGGAATCTGGGCCCCAGAAAGGAAAAACCCTGGACTTTCCCACAGGGCCATATCTGTGGCTTTCCCCTGAGGAATTATAAAATCCCATGAACTGAACTTTCATTGTGGCTACACCCAATCTCCCCTCCATTGTCTTGCCTCCCTATGG
>NW_020954672.1:3697102-3701368 GCF_900497805.2 Vombatus ursinus
CCCCATAGATGCTGCTTAAGAGTCTAGCTAATATGGCGAATCTTCAACAAACCTTGTTTTTGGCTGCAAAAGTCTTTCGGGTAGGACCCGGGTGTCGTGATTTTGGGGTCCCAGGACCCCAGCCTCTAGACCGCATCAGGCATAGCACTTGACGTATATAATCCTCAGTTTCCACATCTATAAAATGGTGATGATGACAATACCTGCCCTGTTAACTGTATTAAGTGATTTTCAAAATTTAAGTACTATATTAATCAGTATTAAAATAAATAAAGTATTAAAAGGGCTAGAGAAGAGACTGAGGGGCTTCTTTCCCTTTCCCAGTTCAGTTTAATTGTGGGGAATTGAGTGAACCACACTGAATCCATTTTTCAACTGAATTCTGGATACCTTTCTATTCAATTATGGGTCAAGTCCAACTTCCAGCTTGTGAGGAAACTTTATTGCATTGTTTGAACCGAGCCCAGTGTGGCTTGGAGGCTGTTGTTTAGAGATCCTTAACTAAGGACCTAGGGTATATGTTCACTTAGAAACCCAGTCAGATCTGAAGATTGATGTAAGGAGTTTTTATACAATTATACATACATCTCAAGTAACCTATATATAAGTCTTATCTGAAAACTGTCCTGGTACTGTACTAGCCAATCAGCTATTGTTTCCATATTACTTTGATCGAATACACACACGGGGAGAAAGAGACACCTCTTTTTCTGATTTCAGGGAATTGCACCTGTTTGCTCTCCCCCTTCCAATTCATAAAGCCCCTAATTTTTCCTGCAATAAGAAATCCTGCTATTTTCTTTCAATTAATTGGTCTTATTAATTGTTTTTAATACATAAAAAAATCTGTCTCGGTCCATATTCAGGGTCTTTGACCCATTTTTAAAGCCTATTTTGCTAATAAATCAATTATCCACCACATATTAACAAGTAGGATATTATTTAAAAGTTTGCAAATGAGGTGTCTGCAGGGAAATTTGATTATGTAGCATTTCTCAAGGAGACATAATCGAAGTACCAAACTTGTTTGCCGTGCCAAATTGCTCAGGTTATTCAGTCAGTCCACAGCATTTATTAAGCACCTGCTCTGTGCTAGGCACTGAGGATACAAAGGCAAAAGACTAGAGTGTACCTAAGGAGCTCACAGTCTAATGTGAAAGACAATCTGCAAAAAACTATGTACAAACATGATATACACAGGACAAATTGGAGATGAACATTGAGGGAAGGTACTGGTGTTGAGGTCTATAGGTTTTGGGGTGCTGCGACCCCAAAATCACGACATGCGGGTCCTGCCCGAAAGAATTGGACCCAAGTGTTCTTTCAGCCAAAAATGAGGTTTATTAAAAATCAGTCACATAGGCCAGACTCTTAAGGAATCTGACCATTCGTAAAGGAGGAAGTCTCAGCCCCTAAATGGCAGCCAGGAAGGATCTTATATACAGCCAAGTAGTTTGGGGTGACTGGAGGAGGGGGCTAGGAGGAGGATCTTGAAGCTGGGGTGACTGGGGGATGGGTCCTGGGAGAATGGGAGTGTCTGGGACGTCCTGATAAGATCAAGGATGGGAAATATAACCCAGGTCTATTAGGCCAGTAACAGACAATGGAGGGCTAGGCTTAATTAGGGTAACAAAGAACTGGGAGATAGGGCCTAGGAATAGATAAGGAAGAGCCAGTTGATAGAATAATAACCTCAGCAGACTGCTAGACTTCCTTGACCAGGTAAAAGTTCAAATAGGGTTCAAGGGTTTTCTGGGGCCTGTATACAAATGGGACCCAAATTCCTTTTGGGGTGAGGGGCAAAGGTCTCGGCTTGAGCCCATATCCCATCACTAGTATTGAGGGTAACCAGGAAAGGATTCTTTCAGAAGATGAGACTTTAGCTGAAACTTGAAGGAAGCCAGGTAAGCTAGAAGGTAGAGATGAATAGTGAGAAGTTCAGGCATAGGGGGCAACCAATGAAAATGCCCAGGAGTCAAGCGATGGAAAGTTTTGTGCAAGGAACAGCAAGGAGGCAAATGTCACTGGATCACAGAGTACACAAGGAGGGGGACCAGGCTGTGGAAAGGTTTAAAAGCCAAACAGGATTTTACGTTTAATAGTCAAGGCAACGGGGAAGTTACTGAAATTAAATGAATAGGAGTGACATTACAATTAAATAATTGAGATAATATGGTTTCAAAATTCCCTTTTCAGGATATTTGTCCTATGCTTGCAATAAAACATTATTTCAAAAAACTAGATCCTCACAGCCCCATGAAGTAATACATCTAAAAATTCCATTTTATTAATGAGGAAAGTAAGGTAGTTATTACTCTCCTCATTTTATGGATGAGGAAAGCAGGACAGCTATTATCAGCCCTAAATTAAAGAGCAGCTCTGGGCAATTTCCAACATGAAGGCTTAGAGAGGGTAAGTCATTATCCCAAATAATAGTCTAACTAGGTGGCAAAGCCATGGTTAGGGACCCACATCTCCTGATGGACTTGGAGAGGCAGCATGCTGTATATAACAAAGAAGGGCACTAGAACCTGGGTTCCAATTCTGGCTCTTATCACTACCTGTGTACCTTGGACTAATCTCATAAAACTCTCTGGGCCTCAGTTTCCTCATCTGAATAATGAAGGATTCAGGTGACAAACTCAAGCCTAGCAAAACTCTTGGAGTCCAGACAGAACAAAATCAAAATTTACTTGATAAATGTTTAACAAATTAAATAAAAATAAAATACAACATAGATAATGTTAATTTTCTAAATCAATATGCTGGCACATCACTGTACTAGATAGAAATGGTCTCTGATATTCTTTCCAGGACTATAACCTACAATCTTAGATCTAAGTATCTTTTTCCTTTACAGAAGCAGTTCTTAATGTGTGTATGAGTGAGAGAGAGAGAGAGAGAGAGAGAGATGGACCCCTTTGGCAGTCCAGTGAAACCCATGGGTTTCTTTTCACTTGTAATGCACAAAACAGAGGATTAGAAAGGAAACCAATGATACTGAAAGATAGTTATCAAAATACAGGGGAAAAAATTCATTGACCCTAGGTTAAGAACCTACTTTTCAATAGGGCAACTAGGTGGCACAGTGGATAGAGCACCGGTCCTGGAGGCAGGAGTACCTGAGTTCAAATCTGGCCTCAGACACATAACACTTACTAGCTGTGTGACCCTGGGCAAGTCACTTAACCCCATTGCCCAGCCCCTCCCCCCCAAAAAAGAACCTACTTTGCAGTATGCCTAACCCCTCTTATGTATACTGTAGGGATATGGACTAGTTCAGGGATTTCATTAGTATAGAGAACTACTAGAAGGTTCTTAAAACAAACAAGTCCTTATCTTCTCTGAAATTTATAATCTTAGAGTTGCCCAAAAAAGTGAGAAATTAAATGCCTTGCCCAGTAAATTCCCCAGAGCAGCAAGTGTCAAGAGATGAGACTTGTCAGGATTTCATTGTACACTGTAATTGGTTCTATATACATCACTCGAAGTGCTAGAAATAAAGGCTCTAATTCCTATCCCTCCATGGGACTGCAATCATTCCATTCTAGTCATTTCTTATGCTAGGTCCTGTGTTAAAGCTGGGGATACAAGTACAAATAATGAAATAATCCCTACTTGCAATCAGTTTACACTCTAATGAGGGAGATAAGAATATGTAAAATATATATCAGCATAAATATAAAGTTAACAAATAAATACAGGGTAGTTTGGGAGAAAGGGCATTAAGCAGGGGCTGTAGGGATGGCTTCATGCAAAGAAGATTGGTGCCTCTTATATAACCTATATCAAATTGCTTGCCTTCTCAATGATGGAGGAAGGGTGACAGGGAAGGAGAGAATTTAGAATAATTTTTACAAATGAATGTTAAAAACTGTTTTACATGTAATCTTAAAAATAAATAAATAAAAACCAAAGAAGATGGTGCCTAAGTTCCATCTTGAGGAAGAGAGGGACTCTTTGAACCTCCTAAGTACCCCCTGCCCCTGGGTCTCCTCCTTCTGTATGGAGCCAGTGTTCCTTCCAGAACCTCCAGTTAAGGACAGTACCCAGCCTAGTCATCTCTTTATTTCTCACCTAGTACATTCCTTCATATTTCATCATTCCTGCCTCAGGACCTGCCCCCACCCTGACTCTTCAGCTTCTTTTTATTGTCTTTTTATGATCTTTTTATTGTTTTGCTGTTTTCCCCCATTAGATTGTGAGGTTAATCTCACTGCCCTAGAGGGCAGGGACTATTCTTTTGCCCTTTTTTTGGGGGGGGGG
>NW_020954672.1:3701401-3704465 GCF_900497805.2 Vombatus ursinus
ATCCCCAGCACTTAGTAAAGTTCCTGGCACACAGTAGGTGTTTAACAAATGTTTACTGACTAACTGGTTGCATTTCAGGTGAATAGGTGGATTATGTGGAACTATACCTGAGATTGCAGAAGAGAAATATAGCAACCTATTGCAGATCTTTGTGCAACTTTGGGTTGTTCTTCAAGTGGTGAAATTTTTCTTCGGTGGTTTTGAAGGAAGGAAGCTGTAAAGGGAGATTTCTTGTTTTGTTCGTTTGTTTTAAAAGGGAGAGCTGTTCTGGTGGTGATGGAGGGATTCCTTTGCTTATCCTAATTTTCAACTCAGTACCTACTTCTCTGCTATTTCTGTAATGTCTGAGCTCAGGTATCTGGTCCACTCAAATCACTAAGGTAATCTGTATACCACATAAATCTTTTCCAGGAAAGAATAGGGTCCAGTGGCCCAGGATAACAGCTGGCCTTCCCCTGCCCAAGAAAAGCTAAGCCAAGCCAAATCGCTTCATGATAGTAGAGCCAACTATTATATCAGTAGGCAAGCCCTTACAAGAAAAACTACTCAAATTGAGAAAATCCACATTTGCCATAAATAGTTGCTAAACCTTAAGTTAGATGCCAATGCCCAAACTGTGTTTAGTTTGGGAATTACTCACATCTGGGCCTGTCCACACTAGAATATGTGTAGACATCAGAACAGACAACTCCAAGCCTTTGCTAACCTATGCTATTCATGAAAGCCTAGTTTTCTCACACAGTAGGTGATTTCAGGAGACCTTGGTCATCTTTCTGGCCTGGGCCACACTTACATTCCCTAGAAAGTAAAGATTCCCTGGAGACTGATCTTGTTTGGGGCAAGGGCTGTCTTCATTTTCGTCTTGGATCAGTCACCACAGTGCCCAATGCAATGGGTGGCACAGTCAGTACTTGAATAGCTATTGGTTTCCTCCTTCTTCCCTAATGGAGATAAGAGGTGGGTGGCCCAATATAATACCTCATATTTATCCAGCACCTCAGTTTCCCCAAACTGGAAAATGAGAGCTTTGAACTACATCTCTAGGGTCCCTTCCAGCACTAACATTTTAAGACTTGACAGTTTATAAAGCACTTTTCATATCCATTACCTTTTATCTGATATGAGGATCAATTGTGATCCTCACAACAATTCTGTGAGGTACCACCTGTATTATCACCTCCATTTTATAGATGAAGAAGATGATTAAATGATTGAGCTAAGGTCATTCTCTAAGCAAATTCAGGAGAGTCAGAATGAACCTGAGAGAGTAAGGAGAAGGAGGGAGGGAGTGTGTGAGGCAATGGGGCCAGAGTGTACATGCTACCAAGTACAAAGTGGTATTTCAGCTCTGCCAAGCTGATATGAACAGGAAAGATCCCACTAAGCTATTTCAGGACCATGAAAGCTACCTTGGAGGCAAAGACAGGTGGGTTGAGGTAGGGTCCTTGATCTTTTACTGCAGGGCAGGAAATTCACCCTGCCACCATTGCCCTGCTTTCTCCAGGCTGCAGTGTGTAAACAGCCTTCGTGGTATAGAGTCGAGTCAAGAAGACAGATTCCTTGCAGCAGGTAAATTAATCTGTCCCTGAAGAGAGAAGAGAAAAGTAGTAGGCAGCTTAGGGAGCCCTGTTGCTCTGGTCTCTTGCCTACCAGGTTGTTACTAAGTCAATATGGTCAGCTTCTGTGTGAAGTCACCCACTCCTGGGTCAGGGTGAATCTTATTTCATATACTGGAAAATCAAAATGGATGTGGTCTTTGGAAGGGGTGTGTGTGTATGTGTGTGTATAAGAAGAGGTACAGCAGTAGCACACAAAATGGTCCCAGTAGTACCACTTCTATTACCTTCAACCTCTGCAGAGAAACAGCATTATGTAGGGCCAGGACTCCAAAATTCACTCACTGCTGCTTTTCCAGGTGTAATTTTTAGGCACCTTGGGTAGGCGGGAAAGAGATAATTGCATCTCAAGAAGTATTTATTGAGCACCCACTTGGTGCATGCCTG
The DNA here is from genome assembly GCF_900497805.2 of Vombatus ursinus. Classification (NCBI taxonomy): domain Eukaryota; kingdom Metazoa; phylum Chordata; class Mammalia; order Diprotodontia; family Vombatidae; genus Vombatus; species Vombatus ursinus. The sequence continues at coordinate 3,703,405 of NW_020954672.1, forward strand.
CTTCAGAAGGTAATTGGAAAGCACTTGTTCACACAGAGATTTTGGACCAAATAGCTGGTGCCAGAAACCACCCACTGACTGGCAGCCAGAGCAGCCTAGGGGGACAATGTGCTGAGTCCTTGAAAATACTGTGTCCATTAAAGATTCACATCTTCACTCTGTGTTCTAACAGGTTACAAGATTAGAGTCTAACTAGGTGGAGGGTTGGGGAAGGGAAAAAAGACTGCACTCATCCAGAGTGTTAATCAGAAGGGGCCCTTCTCTGGCACTAAGGTATCTGTTGCTACCTCAGGTTCCTTACACTTAAGATCCTTCCCAGTTCTAAAACTCAATTATTTTCTTTTGGCTGAATTCACTCAAGTCAATTAACAAGTATTTGTTGAGTAAGTTCATGTAATGTTGAAGGCACTGTGCTAGGCACCATGAATGGACAGGAAACATCATTCTTATCCTCAAGATGCTTACAAACTAGTTGAGAAGAAAAGATAACTACATACAAAAACAATGGTACAAAGAAGGATATAAGGTAAACAAGTTGTAAAGATAATGAGCTACAGAAGGGCAGAAGAAGAAATGATTGGCCTGGGACAATCAAAACGCTTCACAGAAATTTGAGCTGGGTTTGTTGCTTGCATCCTAAAAAAGCCCTGTGATTGGAGACGTCAATTGCAAACATTCTAGAAAGCAATCTGTAATAATGTTTTTTTTAAAAAGTGACTAACTAAAATATCCATACCCTTTGACTCAGAGATCCCACTGCTAGGTACTTATCCCAAGGAGTACAAAGATAGAAAGACTGGCACCATTTAATACTATCTGCCAGGCACTGTGCTAAGTGTTGAGCAAAAAATACAAGGCAAAAATAAAAAAGTCCCTGACCTCAAGGAACTTTCATTCTAATGGAGAAAAGACAGCCCATAAAAAGACAGCTGGGGTAGGGGAAGGGATTGGTAGAAAATCCTTAGAAGCGCAACCAGGAGGGGAAATGAAGCTTTAGGGTGGGGGGGGGGCCCTGTGGTGGTAGTTCCATTCCCCACCCCCCAAAAATTGAGGCCTGAAAG
>NW_020954672.1:3704610-3704675 GCF_900497805.2 Vombatus ursinus
GAACTGAGCAATGAATAAGAATATGGAAAAGCACAGGAAGTCATAGGAAGTCTTATATGAACTTC
>NW_020954672.1:3704685-3727416 GCF_900497805.2 Vombatus ursinus
GAAGTTCATATAAGACTTCCTATGACTTCCTGTGCTTTTCCATATTCTTATTCATTGCTCAATTCCTTTCAGGCCTCAAATGAAGCAATAAAGCCTTTGGCTTTATTAACTGAAGTAGAGTGGCCAGAAGAAATGAGTTTTCATCAGTATGATTCTGGAATAGTGTGTCCAATTTGGAGTGCTCCATTTTAGGAATGACAAAGACCCACCAGAGCATGTCTTGAGAAGGATAACCAGATTGGCAAGAGGAACTGGAAATTATGCTAAAACGGGGATTGGTGGAGCTGGAGAACAGCTTGGAGAACTCCCTTCAAATAAATTTCAAGGGTAGTCATGTAGAAGGGATTAGACTTGTTTTGTTTGACCCTAGAGGGTAGAACTAGGGGCAATGAATGGGTGGAAATTTCTGAGAGGCAGATTTTGACTTTTGATAGAAGGGGGTTGGAAAAGCCTAACGATCAAGAGTTGTTGTATAAAAGTGAAATTGGCTGCCTAGGAAGTTAGTGATACTGAGCATCTTTAAGCAGAGGCTGGGTGACCACCTGTAAGGAATGTTTTAGAGAAGTTTCTTGTTTAAGCAACAGAATTGGAACTAGATGAACTGTAAATTTCCTTCCAACTCTTACACTACATGATGCTGTGAGCCAGTGGTTTTATAGTACTGTCTGGTCAATTACGACTGAACTTTGGAATCCTCATCAAGTATATTTAGAGCTGTGGAAAATAACATTTCTAGAATCAAAAGAGGGGCTCATTCCCTTGGGAAATGGCTCTTACCCATTAGTCAAAGGGGGTGGGGGGGTTATCCTTCCATTAAAAAAATAAAATAACCTTTCTAGATTTTATTTTTATAAATATGCAGTTGGGACATTTTACACCTGAATAAATATTTAAAGAGAGGGGCTATTGTTTTAAAATTCATAAGGGAAGTTCACTAATAATTCTGTCCATAGTGACCATGCTAAGGTGGCTAATTTGCCCTACTTAACAACCAGTCCAGTGTGAGCCTGTTTGATACATCTCTTAGTATATATTGTGAAACCATCCTCCCTGGGAGTGACATCAGTTCCAATGCTGGGAATATTTAAAGCTAAATTGGGCCAAGCTCTAGAGAAGAGATGATGGAAAAATCCGTGGCTGAAACAAAGGGTAAGGGATAAGATGTGATCAATAAAGCTTTTCCAATTTAGACTCTCCAGTTCTATAAATAATACAGGCTTAAAATATAATTGAAGGATTATTTTTATTCCTCAAAAAAAATCCACAAAGCCTCTCACAATGCTTTATATATAGCATCTTCTCAGTTAAATGACGCAACATGTTGAATGGTAAGATAGGGAACTATAAGCAATCTTCCCCCCCCTTCCCCAAAGCAGCTCATGTACCAGTTCTAGATTTCCAGGGGGTTCAGAAGCTTCTCCACAAAAACTAGTGAACAAGGTCACGCATTCCTAGGAGAAGGATGAGCTGAATTTCATTTCACTCTGTACAATTGGCAATGAATCATGGTTGTATGTGGTTTGTCCTAAGAGGACCATGACATCAAGATGATAGCATGACTTCGCAAGTGAATTGAATTAGCATGAGACAAGGCTGTGCAAAGTCACCAACCTCACTTTCTCTTCTGGAGCCATCTGGGTCCAGTGGCCAGATGAGGACAACTGGAGATGGCCCAGGAAGCAGTGGGGGACCTTGGCCTTTTTAAGCTAATGTCTTTCCCCAGTTCTCACTTTGACTGAGGCAATGCCCATTCAGTGATTAGGGTTGTGTAACAAGTGAGCCAAGAGATGGCCCCTTTAATTAAAATTTTAAAAAGCCAAACTGAGGGGGATAGATCCTCAGGGTCATTTCCGACCGGAAAGAAACTACTACTTACATTCACTCTGAGCCATCAGAGCCCAAAAAATAACCATTCAGCGGTGCTTGGGCAGGGGCTTATTGTTGGCCAATCAATGAGAGGTAGAGTGAACAGTTTTAGGCACGGTCTTTAAGAAAGAAACCTAGTCAGTAAACCCCAACATATAAATGTAGACTTCAGCCATCAAAAATTAACCTTCCTTTGGGCAGAGTACCCTCAGGTAAGGGAAGAGGAGAGGAGAGGAGAGGCTCAACTGGAACTGGTCAGCTGTTCCCCATTCAGGCAGCTCAGACTACTCACAGATTGTGGTTTGTCCTTCATTCTCAGAGAGGAACCAAGACATCTAAGATAATGCCACGACTTGCAAGTGAATTGCAAGTTTGAAACTCAATTCACTCCGGCTTTCATTGATTGGCCAACATAGGCCCCTGCCCAAGCACCACTTAATGGTTATTTTTTGGGCTCCCATGGCTCTGAGTGAATGTAAATAGTAGTTGTTTCTTTCTGGTCAGAAACGACCCTGAGGGTCTCTCCCTCTCAGTTTGACTTTTTAAAAATTTTAATTAAAGGAGCCTTCCCTCCCTTTACTTCTTAAACAGCCCCATCACTGAATGGGCAGTGCCTCCTCAGTCAACATGAAAATTCAGAAAGACCTTAGCTTAAAAAGGCCAAAGTGGCCTACTGTATCATGGGCCATCACCAGTAGTCCTAATCTATTATCTGGCCACTAGACTCCAGATGGCTCTGGAGGAGAAAGTGAGGCTGGTGACTGCACAGCCCTCCCTCAAGGTAATCCAATTCACTGGCGATGAATCAGAATTAGGAAAGAAAGCCAATTTCAAGCCCTGTGAATTTTAGCCTTCTTGCTGTCCCATCCCACCCAGCCCAAAGTTCAGAATGCAAGCCATCCCATGTTGTTTCCTTTCAGCTTTCTCAGGTAAAATCAGAAATTCTATATACATTCATCTACAGGGCAAAAACCAAATTATTTCTTAAGAAAAAATGAATAAAGTCTGGACCTATGATTTCATTGGACTAAGAGACTCTCAGGGAAAGAAACTACTATTAGGGTTCAGCATCTCCTCTGAAACTTACTGGCTTAGGAAGAATTGACACTTGTCTAGGGTGTCACAAAGCCAGAATGTGTCAAAAGTCGGGTCCTAAACCTAGATCTTGATTTCAAGGCCAGCTCTCTCCCTACTATACAATACTGCTTCTTATATTGCTTAGGAAAACTGGAAAAAATCCTGACAATCTAACTAGCCAAGAGGCCTCAAAGGGCTGGTGGGTGGTGCTGTGGATAGTGCACCAGCCCTGGAATCAGGAGGACCCGAGTTTAAATTTGGCCTCAAGATACTAGTTGATGTGACCCTGGTCAAGTCACTTAACAATGAGTACCTTAAAAAAAAAAAAAAAAAGAAGCCTCAAGTGGCATTCCTTAGCTGCTTTAGTTTCTCACTTTTCCACGTTGTTCAATTTGCTTTTTGAATCCAAAAAAGTTCCATAGAATGTACTAGTTCCTTTGGGAATATTCATTGAGTCCTAGACCTACTAGAACCTTCTATTTCCTACATCTTGAACAGGACCTTTCATTTGTTCAGCTCAGGCTCCCTATCCCTCTAGCTCCTATTTGCTTTCTAGAATCTCTTGACATTTATCCCATTCTGTCCCCTTCTGCTCTTTGCCGGGTTCATACTCGATGCTCTCTAGAAGCTATGTGAGGTCTGAAGAAGAATCACAGGATGTTCAGAGATAGAAGGGATCTTTCGAGACTAACCAATCCAATGTCCTTATTTCAAAGTTAAGAAAACATCTATAAAATGGTCTAGAGTCTTGAAATGATTTCTCCAAGTTCACAAAGCAGAACTTTGATTTGAATCCAAGGTTTGCACAGTTACAGAAAGGTAGATTCAGGTTTGCAGTAAGGAAAAACATCCCAAACTATCCAAAAGTGGAATGGATTGCCTTGGAAGATAGTGGATTCTCCCTTAGGAGGCTTCAAGAAAAGGCCGGACAGCCACCTGTCAAGGTTTTTATAGAGAGAATTCTTGATTGGGAATAGATTGTGCTATATGACCTGTAAGATTGGATTCTAATTTCGTAATTTTTTTTTTGGCTGTTTGGAGAGAAGTGCCAAACTGCATTGTCTCCCTGCCTTCAAGACAAGTTCAGGAACCATTCATAGGAATCTCAAAACAGAAAAAATCTCAAAATACAATCTGGGTTAACAATTTCAGAGAAAACCTGTAGGCAGGAAGCAGTTAGAAAGTGGAAGAGGAATGAATCCAACATTTCAATTTAAACAAAAAGGTATTAAGTACATACTATGTGCTGAGCACTGTGTCAAGACAAGATAAAAAAAATTAGTAAGGTACAGGCATTAACATACGTACACAAATACTATAAGGTACAATGATAGCTAGAATATAATCATAGATTTAGAAGCTGGAAGGGACCTTAGAAGCTGCCTAAGGACAAGGCAATATCCCATTCTTCCAGGACTACTCCCCTCTGTCTGGGAGTCCTTCCAGCCTAAATAAATTAATCCTAGAGAAGAGTGCGTGTTAATCTGCCAATCCTTTCAGATAGGCTGGTGAAGAGGGACAAAGATCTCAACAACCTGATAATCACTTCAGTGGTGGGGAAACCATAGATGTAAACCTGTAGCATGCACAAGAGATCACACCCCAGTAAAACCATCTCAGTAGATGGGCTAAACCAGGTGGAGGATAACCTTCAGGGCTCAAATCCATCAGGCCTTAAACCCATTAAGTTAGGGTGGATGTCTACCCCAACCATGTGAAATCTCCACTGGGAGAATGGGCAGATAAGAACAATTTGTTCCAAAGGCCAGGAAGGCAGCTGAACAAGGTCTCTGGAGTGCTTAAAGCTTGGTCAAGCATCAAAGCCACCAAGGTTCACTGCATCCTGGGCCATCGCCAGTCATCTTGACTTTTGTCCTACCACTGGACTTCCATGACTCAGGAAGAGAGAAAGGCTGCCGACTTTGTAGGGCTCTGCCTCCATTAAATCCAATTCACTAGCAAGTAAAGACATCACTGTGATGTCATTAGTTAACAAACCACCTTCCTAAGAAATGTCTTCTTGTACTTTCTTTGGAGCATATCATTCACCCTTCCAAGGGACTTTTCTAAGGATTTTTGGAAAAGCTTTAGAGAAAAATACTATCTTAATACATCTAGTTTTACTAAATAGATGAGGTTTTAAATATGCTTCCTATTACTGACCTACATCCCCAACTGCTTACATCTTTTTTTTGGGTGGGTGGGCCATGAGGCAATTGGGGTTAAGTGACTTGTCCAGAGTCACACAGCTAGTAAGTGTTATGTGTCTGAGGCCGAATTTGAACTCAGGTCCTTCTGACTCTGATGAGTATGGGATCTAGACCCAAAAAGGAAAAACTCTTGACTTTCCCACATGGCCAAATCTCTAGTGTACTTCTGAGGTTATAATCAACTGGCTTTTCATTGTGGCTCCACCCAATCTCCCAATTCTTTGTTACCCTTAACCTAGCCTAGCCCTCCATTGTCTTACCTCCCTATGGCCCTCGGCCACTTCCCACCCTTAATCCTAGCTAGGCTCCATTCTCCCAGGGCCACGTGGTCCAGGGTCCCTGGCATTCTATTACCTCACAGTTCCCCCCCCCCATCACCCCAAGACTCCTTAGCCACTCCTAGATTTCTCCCAGTTATATACATAAGGTTCATCTTGAATCCATTAAGGTGCTTAGATTCTTATAATCTAGCCAATAGCTTACTAATGTTCAGACTCCTTAAGAGTCTGCCCAACATGACGGGTGTTCTAATAAGCCTTGTCTCTGGCTGAAAGAAGGCTTGGGTCGAATTCTTTGGGGCAGGATTCACATGTTGTGATGTTGGGGTCCCAGCACCCCTAAACCTCAACAACTCCAGGCCGGGTACTCTTTCCACTGTACCACCTAGCTGCCCCCAACTGCTTACACCAGAATGTGTCACCAGGACCTTAGACTCAACAGGACTCCAAAACTGCTTCCTCTTCTGGATGCCATATTTCTGTCAATGGTACCATCATTTACCCAATCGGCTCTTTTCTAAACATTGGCGTTGTCTTTACACTGTCCTATTTTCATACCTACATCCAATCTTTTGTCAAGTCCCAATGAGTCTTCATAATACCTTTTATTATCTATACCTTACTCTGTATTCCCATTGCCCTTCTCACTGTGGTCAAATCAATTTTCCTTATTCACAGAGACACTTAGTATCTTTGTGATCTTGACAAGTCATGTAACCTCCTCAGACTTCAGTTTCCTCATCTATAAAATGAAGAGAATGAACTGGACGGCCTCTGAAACCCCTTCCAGCTCCAGGTCTATGATCTATCCAGTTCTGGCCACTCTTCTACTCAAAACTCTTCAGTGCCTACAATGTAAGCTCAAACTCCCTTAATTCAGCAAAGTCTTCCACAAACTGCTACCACCTGTGCCACTTAGCTGCCTTAACTAGGCAGAGAAGAGTGCTATCTACCAACACTTTATGGAGTTTTGGTGGCAAAGGAACATTCCTGAATTGAGGGTCAGGTAAGGTTTCCTTTAGGCACACAGAACAAAGTGCTAGGCCCTTAGAATCAAGAAAACCTGAGTTCAAATACTGCCTCATATACATAGCTGTGGAACCCTGGGCAAGTCACAACCTTTCACTATCAGTTTGCTCATCTGTAAAATAAGGTGGCCTGTAAGGTTCCTTCCAGCTTCTAAATCTATGACTATATTCTAGCTATCACTTTACCTTCATGTCTGTATCTTGTTAATTTTTTTATCTTGTCCTGACACAGTATGTACTTAATACCTTTTTGTTTAAATTGAAAGGTTAGATTCATTCCTCTTCCACTTTCTAACTGCTTCCTGCCTCCAGGTTTTCTCTGAAAGCAGGTAGCTCTATAGTCTAAAGTGGTTTTTTTTCCTTGAGCCCTGAATGAGTTGAAACTAAATCCCTCCTACCACTTCAAAGAGAAGTCTGTGTAAGGAAGACTAGGGGGTAATTTTCATACCTACTAATGAGCTTTGCCATCAAACAGACACAAAATCCACATAGGACTGACTAGGTTGGATTCCTGCATCTGACACTTACTACCACTACCTGGGTGACACTGAAGAAAGTAATTTAACCCCCTCAGGCCTGTTTCCTCATATGAAAAACAAGGGAGTTGGACTAAATGTCTTGAGGCCCCATCCAGCTCTAGGTCAATGATCCTCTTTTAAAGTAAATTTTCAGAGATGGCCAAGACCTCATGAGACTTTTTTGGCGGCAATCCCTGCCCTCAAGTATCTCCCAGTCTAATAAGAGGTGATAATATACAAACAACTACCACAAAAACAAAATACATAAATTGCAGGTAATCTCAGAAAAAAAGGTACTAAGATTAAGGAGGTCTGGAAATCTCACAGAAGGTGGGAAGTTAGCTGAGACTTGAAGGAAGCCAGGAACGACAGGAGGTGGAGATGAGGATGAGAATGGGGGGGGGGGGGGAATCTACCTTGTTATGCCCACCCCATCCTAATTTCCAGGGCAATGTTTCTAAAAATGTTTCCGGCTCTCACCTGGAATTCACCCCACCTTCAATCAGCTAACCGTCTCTTCTCCATAGTTTGTGAAATATGCTCCCAATATCTGACACACACAAACGCACAGTTACCCTTCCATCAGTTACCACCCTCCTGATTACAAACTTGTGAAGGAAAATGAGATATAGGACATAAAAATCAAAGAAAAGGACCTTAGATCATCAAGGACCCTTTCTTTAGGCCATGAAGCCTGCCCTTCTCAGAATGTTTTTTTTTCTAATTCCTAACTTAAGTGAAAACTAAATTTCAGTTAGAGGTTAGTGAAAAGATGTAATTTTTTTTTCCCATCCAAGTTTACAGAGGACTTGAAATCTATCTAGACTCCAAAGGCAGGGATTCCAAGCTTAGATCCCCAACCTCTCACCTCATCCTCCAGAAGAGAATAATAAGTGTGTTATTACTCAAGGAACCTGACCTGACACCCCAGTTAGCAAACTGCAGCCTAGGTCAAAAGAATCCTAGAGTTTCAGCTTTGCAAATATGCCTAAGTTTCCACAGAAACACACACTTGTAAGAAAAACCTAACAGAAGAAGGGGAGGATTTTTCTTTGTCTCCCAGCTTGAAACTCTCAAGCCAACAGATGGATTTCCTTTTAGATGTGACCTGATTTCTACAATTTACCCTCAGGGTTCATGCTAATTTGCACAATGGAGAGAACCAGTCGAAAGACTTTCTGAATCTCTGGAATATAAATTGCCCCCTAAGATCATGGTTACCCTTAAAGGAAAAGTAAGGATAAGAGCACTAATTAAAGACTGATCTAGTGTTTGCTGGCCAGTTCTTTGGCAGCTGCACTGGTGCTCCTCAGGCATGCTAGAAGTTTTCCTGCAACTACAATTCATGTAAAACATTTCATCTTAATCAGTGGCTCTTTGGCCATCTTACTTATGTGGTCTTTTTCTCAGAGAAAGGGCTCTTTTGTTTTTGGACCTCTGGTTTTTGGGACATAGCAGACACTTAAAATGTTCACTGAATTAAAATTTAGTAACAATTGCTTCTGACCCAAACTAATAAGTAGCTACAGGCAGAAGTTAAGCCAAGGGTCAAGTACATACATGGCAACAAGCGTTTTGTAAGGGCCTAGTGCCAGGCATGGTGGGCTAAGCACTGGGGATACAAAGAAAGGCAAGACCAATCCCTGCCCTAAGAGAGCTCCCAGTCTAATGCAGACAACATGCAAACAAAATATATTCAGAATAAATTGCAGATCTTACAGTAAAGGTACTAAGATTAAACAGAATTTGAAAAGTGTCCTCCAGAATTAGGTGAAACCTTACTAGGTCTGTATCCCAAAGAGATCGTAATAAAGGGAAAAGGATCTACACATTCAAAAATATTTATAGCAGCCCTTTTCACGGTGGCAAAATACTGGAAATTGAACTGATGCCCATCAGTTGGGGAATAGCTGAACAAGCTGTGGTATCTGAATGCAATGGAACACTATTGGGCAATGTGATGAACAGGCAGATTTCAGAAAAAAACTGAAAACTTGTATGGACTGATGCAAAGTGAAATGAGCAGAACTGGGAAAGCATTGTACATTGTGTATCAACAACACTGTGTGATAATCAACTATGAATGACTCGGTTCTTCTCCGAAACACAATGATCCAAGACAAGTACAAAGAACTCACAAAGGAAAATGCTATACACGTCCGGATAAAGAACTGATGGACTCTGAATGCAGATTGGAACATTTTTTTTCCCACTTACTTTATACTTTCTCATTTTTTTTTCCTTTTTATGTTTCTTCTTTCACAGCTGTAACTAACAGAAATATTTTTACATGATAGCACATGTATAAACTATATCAAATTGCCTACCATTCTCAAAAGAGGGGGAGAAAAAATTGAAACTCAAAATCTTGTACAAATGAATGCTAAAAATTTTCTTGACATATAACTTGGGGAAAAAATACTATTAAAAAAAAGAATTAGCTGAGACTTGAAGGAAATCAGGGAGACTAGGAGGCAGAGTTGAGGAGAGAAAAAGATCCAGGCTTGGGGGATAGCCAGTGAAAATGTTCGGACAGGAGATGGAACTGTCTGGTTCGAGAAAGAGCAAGGAGGCCAGTAAGACTTTTTTTTTTAATTAAGAAACTTTACCTCCTTTGTGTAATCTTATATACAATTTTTTTTTTAAAGTAAATTTTGTCTTTTGTTTCCTTCACCTACATTTATAATCCACATTTCCCAACATATACATTTCCCCTTTCCTCTCCTAGAGAACAATCCTTTATAACAAAAAATAAGAGGGGGGGAAAAAGATAAGCAAAATTAATCAAAATATGGGAAAACTCTGAAATTATATACAATATGCAATGATTCATATCCATTATTCTTTTACCTTTACAATGACATTGGGGGAGGGGGTGTTATTTGTATTCTATTTAAAAGCCTGCTTTTTATTTTATCAATATTAAATGCTATTTTTCTCTTTAAGCCCTAAGACTGGGGGTGGGGTGGGGGGAGTGGAGCTGAGGTAGGTGATAAATTGAGGACAAAAAGGCCTTTCATTAGGTAAAGGGATTAAAGGACAACTTCCCCAAATTTATCTTATACCCCCCAAAGGTATAAGATAAGTGTCTACAATACAAAAGTGCCCCATAGGCAACCAGTAGGGGCTCCACAGGCCCTTTCACCACCTCCAAATCAATTCAATTGACCTGGCTGTGGGAGGGGGTGGGGTGGGGAGGAACTGCATAGATTTCCTGAGGGAGTGTTCCAGGAGCAATCTGATAGTGGCTAGTGGCTCCATTCTGAAACATTAATCCAGATAGTATTTGAGGATATCTTTTCTTTCTTATTGATTTCTAAAAACGTTACTTGGAATTGTCTTGGAGGCAGCTCATGTAGTCCAATCAGTCAGTTTCTAGAAAATGGTAATCACAAAAGAAGTACTTGGTGATTTGACTTGAAATCACAATTTTAGTCAGAACTTATGTTTGAGGATACTGAGGCAAAGTCATGGTTAGTCATAGTGCTAGTTAAGAGTAGAGCCGGGACTTGAATGCAGGTTTATTGTCTTTTTTGTTTTAAATTGGGTCTTCCTATCTCAAGTAGGCTGAAAGTGCACAGACCACTCAAGGGCCAATGCCATCATTGATTTGCACAAGAGCTCGGATCTACTTGTTTTCAGAGATAGGTCTGTTTGTTCCTTTTTAGGAAACTCTCTCTCCACTCCCCCCACCTCTTCCACCAGGCATAATGGTGCCAGACAGTGCAGTTACACCACAGACATAGTCTACTGAAGCTCAGAACTCCCAAATCCAATGATCTACCACCCTCTGCCTACCCAGTAGCTTGCCACTTCCATCCCTTCTTAGTGTCTTTACAACTTTTGTTCATGATCTATTTTCCTCCCTGTCTATAGTCCACGTAAATCCTTCTCCACTCTATATTCCTTAACACTTAGCTAAGTCTAATTAGCTAAGATCATATGAAATTCTGTATTACTTTTTTCCCTTGGCATTTATGTATCCATTTCCAACTAGATTATAATGTGCTTGTCTATGTTCTCTAGTTCTCTAGATAGCACTTAATGTTTGCAAAGCACTTTACCTGTTATCACACACAACAACCCATTGTTAGGTAGGTGATATTATTGTGCCTCATAGTTCCCACAGGTGAGGAAACTGAGACAGAGAGTTTTAATGAACTTATCCAGGGCCAAGTTGAGTGTCTTGAATCAGAATTTAAACTCTGAAATTCCTGACTCCAAGTTCCAATTCTATCCACTGTTTCTACCTGGCTTATATATTCAACTGTTCTTTTCTCAACTACCATAGATTATGGATTCTCTATCACAGGGAGTAAATGATTTGAAAAACTGAAAAACTTAAATTTGAATAAATTTTGAATAAACATTTACTAAGTCTCTACCATGTGCCAGGCACTGTGCTAAAAGCTGAGAATACAAAAGAAGGCAAAAGACAGTCCTTGACCTCAAGGACCTTACAATGTAAAGGAGGAGACATGCAAACAAATATATACAGAGCAAGCTATACACAGGATGAACAGGAAATAACAGAGAAGGCACTGGGAGTAAGACAGATTGAGAAAACCTTCCAATAAAGAATGGGATTTTAGTTGAAACTTAAAAGAAGCCAGGAGAGTGGGTAGTAGGAACGGAAGAGGGAGAGCATTCCAGGCATCAGAGGCAGCCTGAGAAAATGCCCAGAGCCAAGTGATAGACTGTCTAGTTCGTGGAGCAGCCAGCACAAAAAGCATTTCTTAATCACTTATTACACGCAAAGCTCTGTGCTAAGCATAAGACAGTCCCTGCTCTCAAGAAGCTCAATTCTAATAGGGTTAGAAGACGACACATGTAAAGCCATACTTCCTACTTGGTTCCCCCACAATGCCTAGCATCCTATTTTTCACATCCTAAGTGTTTAAAATATGCTCACTAATTGGAATGATCTTGATTTGTTCATCTTTTTCCCAAGAGCCAACATATTTCCCAGGTAGGTATGGTTTTGTTCACCCCCTGTAACATCTAATAAAATACTCCGGTGGCCTTGAAAGCCCTTTCACAATCCCTCTCCAACATACAGGCAAATTTCACATTATTTCCCTTAGATCCTAATACTTTCTGGGTCAAGTTTGTTCCCTACACATAACACTCGACCTCTCGGCCTTTGTACAAACTATCCCCTAGGTCTGGAATGGTTTCCCTTCTGTAATGCCTAGGGTTCCTAAAAGGCCTCAGATCAAGCACATGCTCCAAAAGCCCTTTCTGGACATTCTTACCTTTCCAAGCTCTATAACTTTGTATATATTTTGAATTTATTTTTCTGTGTACATAATACTTGCTTCTAAGCCAGGAGAGGGGAACCTACAGCCTCAAGGCCACATGTGGACCTCTAGGTCCCTGGGTTTGGCCTTTTGACTGAGTTCAAGTTTTACAGAACAAATCCTTTTATTAAGGAGATTTGTTCTGAGAAGTTTGGATTCAGTCAAAGAGCCACACTTGAGGACCTAGAGGGCCACATGTGACCTCTAGGCCACAGGTTCCCTACCCCACATCTAAGCCAGTTTTATCATTAGAATTTAGTAAAGTATAAGCACCTTGAGGGCTCGCACTAGCTTTTTGTTGTTGTTGTTTTTGGCCCCAAAAGTCTAGAACAGTGCCTGACACACCTCTCAATACTTGTTAAATTCAATTGATAATGGGGATTAGGTAGTGTGAGGACAGGTCCCATTCCTCTAAGTCATTAAATGAAATATAATTTCCTCTTTTTTGCGTTCAGGTTTGTCCTTTCCTCCTTAGCTCTGAGTGCTATTACTCAACTCTGAAAAATACTATTTGTGACAATTTAGCTCGAAAAGAAATCTCTCTGCCCAGACCAAAATACTCCTAGAATGAGTATGGCTACTGAATAGCAGCTTCTGTGTATAACCCTCAGGTACCAGCAATCTGTTAGGATTATACATTTAACACTGAAAGGGGACCGACCAGCCCTCTACTTTTACAAACGAGAAAATTGAGTCCTGAAGGAACTGTGCAAAGTCAAAATTTGAACCCAAGCTCTCAGGCTCCAAATTCAGCTCTCTTTCCATTGTACCACAATACTGCCAGAGAAGCAGTTTGGCAGCTGAGCAAAGTCATCTTAAACAGCAAGCAATCACCACTTTAGCTCATATTTGGGTAGAAAAGCATCCATAAGGGATCTGACTCTTGAGAAAAATAACTTGACCATTATCTCTTTCAACAACAAACACATAAGCTCTTTTGTCACTACAGAACACCAGAGCTGTTATTTTTGTAACTAGAATGACATTTTCTGATGGCTTGGTGGGGTCCAAGATTAGAGATTGTTCTCACGCTATGGCATAAGTTCATTGACCAATCACTGTTCAAACAGCTTGAGATAGTATTCATCTCAGCTGAGCATCTCCACTTCCTTGTATTCTTTAAATAAAAGAGAAATACTTTGTAGACATTCTATATTTAAGATGGATTACAACTCAATGTAGCATACAGAAATAAAAATGTGTTATGTACTGGGGTGCTAGAAATGGGGGAAGAGCTGGGAAGTAAGAAGGTATACACATATCTTCTTATACCTTCATATAAGCCTTGATCAGAAACCTGCCTGAAAGGGAATAAAAATATTTAATCCTGTCAGTCAAACTGGTGAGAGAGGTAACAGGCTTCTGGCTATTTATAGACCTTAATGTTAGCATGTAGTGGTACCTATATTGTGCCCTTGGCTGAGATCATTTGAGAAGACATGCAAACTGGGCAAGTAAAAGTCACTAAGAGAATCAGATATTTTTTTTTTACTATAATCTTTTTATGTTAGTCTCTTAAGGAATTGTATATGCCAAGACAAATCCCCCTACCCCACCCCACCCCACGTACAATCCACTCAACCCCCTCCCTCAGGCTTTAGTCATATGAATATGAAGGTGAAATGAGCTCCCCAGGGCCCCAGTTTAGACAATAACAAGGACAACAGATAGGAAGTAATAACAATGATCAAAGCCAGAGAATAGGTGAGAGAAGTTTATCTGAATTGGCTGTGGGGGTAAGGATTGTTTCTGGCCAGGAATTTCCATTTCTCTGAGGCCAAAAGAAATCACTCGGTGGGGTGCCTGGAATGTGAGGATAATCCAGATAAACTAGTTCCTGGGCACCAGAATACAATAAGTTTTAAAACTGATGTAAAGAGAGAAGCTGACATGCAAATATTATAATCACAACATAGCTTTTCCTAGGAAGAGAGTTAAATACTCTAATTGTTCCTGAAAGCAAAGGAGACATAGGAACTTCCCCAGGAAAAAAGGGGTAAATTGCTATTATCCAACTTCCCAAAGCTTCCCTAGAAAGTGTTGCCTAGAAACTGGATTTAGGTGCTATAGACCACTCCAGAGATGATGCCACACACCCATTGGCCTGCGATAAAGCACTTTCAGGGAGACCCAGGATCAGTGGGATCTCCAGTTTCAGAAAATTCTTTTTATCTGTTCTTCCCAATCTCCATTTTCAAGTCACTGCTGCTTCTCTGAGAAAGTCTGATACAGTCTCTCCTCTGAAAGAAGAGTTGGGTAGGTGCACTCATTAGTACAGACAGCAGAATTACCCAAAGCTACTGCCGCAGTCGTGATGTTTCTTACGCGCCCACTAAGACCTACCACCACCTCACACGGAGGTTATAGGCACAAAGATAAACACTGATGGAATCATTCATCTTTGGCAGCGTTTGGTCAAGTTTTAGTGGCTGCTTGGCTTTAATGAATGACAATATAATTTGTGCATCCCTGCTCTCATTCCTCTGTCTTAACCAGCGGGGAAGCGGCATAGGTGAATTTTAGTTGCTTTACCAATTGTTCCAAGGAGGATAGAGAATTCTTTAGTTGCTATATGATTCTACAAGGGACAAGAGAAGAGTGGGGGAGAAATAATCTATAGCCCCATTTAGCTCCCACAGCAAGAAAGGAAAACCAGTTAGACTCACCTACAATGATGCCGCAAGCACTGATCAACCCAATCTCTTTCTTCAGTGCTACTCCACCCCCTCCAGAACCAGCATCTCGACCAGGATCAGACTCGCTCCCGCCTGTGGGGCTCTTTTCAACGTTTCGGTGCCTGGCCTTTTCTTCCATCTTTTTTCAGAAAAAAAAAATCAACCACTGAAATTTCCTTCCCCTCTGCCTACCTATCTATTTTTATTTCTTCCTAAGCCTTTCAAATGAATATGTCCTCTTCCTAAAATAATGACCCTTTGTCCTGGCCCTTTAAAAAAGGCACATGCAGATAAAAAAGAAAATCTCAAATCTATATTAGTATAATTAAGACACTTTCCCGTCGCTCTAGATTGCCACTAAAGAAAGTGGTTTAAAAAGGTGAAATAGACATGTGGACAAAAATAGAACTGTACCAGCTACTCCCTCTAGCACTCACAGGAGTGAGGATGTGGATTTCCCGAACCAGGGCTGAATTCTGCTCAATTTACACAGGCAGCTGCTTCATGCAGATGCACCACGACAGTTTGGATTTCCCTTTAGCTCTCTCCTCAAACCGATATCCAAACTGGCTTTTAGCTCAGCTCGGTTCTTTTTTTTTTTTTTTCTATGAGGGTTAGAGTATCTTTTTCATTGAGTCTTGGAAAAAAATAGGCAATCCTCAGGTACTTTCTTCTCTTTTAGAAAAACAAACTGCTGACAGCCGGTTTGCTCTAGATTTTGTTCCACAGGGTGTGGATTTTCCTTTCCCTTCCTCTCTCCTCCCCCTTCCCTTCTCCTGCCTTCAGATTTTCCCCCGTGTTCTCATTTATTCTTATAGGCTAGTCTCTTTTCTTCCTGTCCTTGGTTTTGTTTTGATTTGTTTTGTTTTCCTTTTTCTATCTGTCTTATAGCTCTGAGTTATGCATCTCTCTCCGCAGCCTCAGGAAGAGTAGCTTCTTCACGTGTGAAAGACCTTAGCTCCAGCTTGGGGTTTTATTTCCTGAACTCACAGTAGGCTCCGCCTCCTCTCCATCCTCAGTAGCTTTCTCCTCCTTCTTCTTCGATTTCGGTATTAGCATATAAATCCGAAAGACCTCTAAGGAAAATGGAATGTGCTGTTTTCCTCTCCTCCATCTCCCTCCTTGTAACAAATTGGATATAAATCCCTCCCCTTGCAAATGTTCCGGGAGATTCATTAACTGGTATAGCATTACATGCCATGTAACATTTGTGAGCTTTATAAATGAGGGAACAGTTGTGGAGACCGTTTTAACTCCATCAGAAATAAAGTGGACTCGTGACAAAGTTTTGTAAGAATTAAGTATAGATCACTTGGGGGTACTAGGATCGAGGAACCCTGGCATGACTCCTCCAAGTAGCTGAAGGACTGGGAGACATGATTTGAGAATATGGAGGGAAAATAAAGGAAAAATTAGGATTAATAGAAAGGGAACACATTTCCTGTTGGAGCTTAAGAAATGGAGAGATCTGTGTGGCTTTGCTTTTTAAAGGATTGTTTTCTTTTAAAATCTAAGATGGGGGGAGGAAGGAGATGGCTGGCTCACAACTGGAAACTTTTACTAGTAGGACCAAATGAGACACTGAGAATGCGAGACTGGAAGACTGTGGGCTAGGTTTGGACTCTAGTCACAGGCAAAGAATGGAACAAATCTGACCCAATGGGACCTTTCACAACTCCATTTAAAAAAAAAATGTGACTGGACTGTTTGAATGGAGAAAAAGAAATATTTTACTGATCTTGAGACAAGGTCATGGCTAATAAATTACCTTCAGAATGACTTCAATTCCCCTGTCCTTCTTCATCCCCACCCCACCCTAGCCCCAGGTATTGCAGACTGCATTTTGTCCCTGAATTCTTTGTATTTCATTTGAGTGGTGAGGTCTGTGGTCTCTATTTACAGCTGTAGAGCATTTTATAAGTCCTGAAATACTTCTGAAGATTGCATTAAAGAAACATAAAGTTAATTTGAGCCTGCATACGTGTTCTATATACCGTACTTCTGTTTTATGGGGAGGAGAGGTCTAAATGCCCAAGTTCCTTCAGGTTACTGATTACAGAAATTTGCTCAAGAATAACTCCCTTTTTTGAAAAACAAAAAAAAACCAAAAACCATATATACACATATATAATTGAATCTTGAGACTATATAAGAAAGGTTTGAACTAGTCCCCTAAAAAAAAAAACAACAACCCTAAGATTGGGCTCATGGTAACTTTGCATAGGAGTAAAAGTCCTGACTGAGTTTTCAATCCTTAAAACTTCTTGTCCCTTCCTCCTTGATCACTCATTAAGAGGTTTCAAAGGTTATGGCTCTCAGACCCTTCCTCTACCTGGAATTTGATAGAGACAAAGCAAACTGAAAGCCTCAGCAAAAAGAGGTGAAAGGAGAAATTCAGCAAAAGAGAACAGGAGAGACAGGGAATGGAAAAAACAAATGTAGCAAGTAAACTTTCTGGGAGGGAAAGAGTTGTTGGAAATGAAACTTTTTGGGGGGGGCTGCCTTTGGCATTTGTTTGACATTAGGAAGCTTAAGGTTATAATTTAATACATCAAAGTATGACCTCCCAGTTAAAACATTTTTAGTTATTATTAATCAATATAGTGATTTCTGCTCAGATTCTGCCATTGAGAGACACAAAAAAAAGAGTATACTCTACTTTTTTAATTCTCGCAAATATGACTTTTTTTCTGTAACTTACATGTGACTAAAAGGATATAGACTGAACGTGAGCCTTACCAGATTAATACAAAACCTTCCCCATACAAGAAGACTAGATTTAGAAAGCTTAGCTTCTAGGTAGCAGAGCCCAGGGGTACAGTCATATGAGAAGTCCAGAACTATAGAGTTGCTACCGATTATTATTAGTGTTTCTTTAGTATCTTTTGTCTTTGTGTGTATATATGTATACATATACACAGACACACATATACATATACACACATATCTAGATCTAGATCTCTCTATCTCTATCTCTATCTAACCTCTAGCAAAGTACTGAGCTAAATACCTTATCATTTTTATCTCATTTGTTCCTCATGCCAACCCTGGAAGGCAGGAGCTATTGCTATCTCTATTTTACAGATGAGGAAATTGAGGTAAATGGAGGTTAAGTGACTTCTTAGTAAATGTCTGAGACTGTATTTGAACTCAGGGCTTTCAGATTCCAGCGTTCAGTGCACTCTGGCACCACCTAGCAGCCCTTGAAAAGCAACTTAGAAACAACTAGCTATTTCCCTTGCCTTACCTGATTCAAAATTTATCCAGAGCCTATTAGTTTGCCAGGCACTATGTTAGGCATTGGGAATAAAACAAAAATTAAATAGTTCCTAATATCAAGGAGAATCCATTCTACTGGTGTTCCCGACTTACTTTAAGTCTCAATTAAAATTCTACCTTGTACAGGAAGCTTTCCCTAATTCTCTTAATTCCAATTCTTCCCCACTTTTAGTTATTTTCCATTTATCATGTATACAGCTTGCTTTGTACATATCTGTTTGCATGTTGTTTCCCTCATTAGAGTGTAAGCTCTCTGAGGGCAGGAATTGTCTTTTGCCTTTTAACACAGTGCTTGACAAAAAGTAGGCACTTAATAAATGTTTATTAACTGGAATGGAATTGAAAGAGCATGTACATAGAGAAATAAATGCAATATGTAAACTAAAAATATAAAATAATCTGCTGAGTAAGAGAAGTGACAACCCAGGAGGTCAAGAAAGACAGACTTTTTGTAGGAGTTAGTGCTAGGGCTAAACATAAAGACTGTTAGGAACTGTAAGAGATGGAAATGAGGAGGGAGAGCTTTTCAAAAAGGTGTAGAAGGAGCATGTGACCTACAGGAAACAGGTCAATCAGGGCAGAAATGAGGGAATGTAAGGGGGAAATAGTGTGGAGTTCATCTGGAGAGATAAGTCGGAACCTGATTATGAAGGACTGTAAGTGTCCAACAGAGGTTTGTGTTGTATCCTAGAGGCAACAGGAAGCCATTGAAACTTCTTGATCAGGAGAGTTGACATAATCAGATCTGTGCTTTAGGCAATATAAGTTTGGCAGCTGTGTGGAGGATGGGTTGTAGAAAAAAGAAATTGGAATAGGGAGATGTATTAGGAGACTACCGAGATAGCTCAAGTGAGAGATGATGAGGGCCTGAACCCAGGTGATAGTAGTGTAAGTGGAGAAAAAGGGGACAGATGGGAGAGATGTTGCAGAAGGAGAATCAGTAATATTTTCAGCTGATTGGATATTCAGTGAATACAGGAAGCACAAGGATACTTTGTGAAATGAACATTCACTAGAATGAAGTATAGTGTAAAGAGCCCTGGTTTTGGAAATTGGAAGATCTAAGTTTGACTCTTCTCTCTGCTTTGGGCCTCAGTTTGCATAAAATGAGGGTACTGGACTGGATGACTGACCTCGTTGTTGTATGCCTGTGAAACCTGGACAGTAGGTGACTGAATCGTTTCCATTTGAATTGTCTTAGGAAGATTCTGAAGATCACCTGGCAGGATAAGACAACAGACACTGAGGTCCTTTCTCAAACTAAACTGCCAGNGACTGAATCGTTTCCATTTGAATTGTCTTAGGAAGATTCTGAAGATCACCTGGCAGGATAAAACAACAGACACTGAGGTCCTTTCTCAAACTAAACTGCCAAGCATTTAAACTCTATTGCAGAGGGCGCAACTCCAATGGGCTGGCCACATTATTCGAATGTAAAATGTACACTTGCCAAAAAGACTATTTTATGGAGAACTTACACAGGGCAAGCATTCGCATGGTAGTCAGAAGTGATACAAGGACACTCTCAAGGTCTCTCTTAAGAACTTTGGTTGTATGACTTGGAAGACACTGGCACAGGACCGCCCAGTATGGTGTGCCCACATCAGAGAAGGTGCTGTGCTCTATGAGCAAAGACGTGAAAATTTAGAGGATCCACCCCAAATGTTCACATGGACTATTTGTGCCCGACCTGTGGTAGAGCATTCCAAACTCATGTTGGTCTGATCAGCCACAATCAGACGCACTGAAACTTGACTCTAGCATAATGATATCATTTTGGTCCTCTTTGAGAATGAAGGACAACAATCCACCAGTTCTAAATGCTACGATCTTATCTCTGAAGGGGTCTGGGGAATTTGTTCTATTCTGTACCTAAGAATTCTTTAGCCCGTGCCAGAAATGTATTCCCCAACAACAACCATCCTAATGGGTTTTGAAACTCAAAAGGGACCTATCAATGGCAATTCCCATTTTCCACACCAATACCCCATTCTCCATTTTTAAATAGTGTTTATATATATATGTGTGTGTGTGTGTGTATTATATA
Organism: Vombatus ursinus; assembly: GCF_900497805.2. Taxonomy (NCBI): domain Eukaryota; kingdom Metazoa; phylum Chordata; class Mammalia; order Diprotodontia; family Vombatidae; genus Vombatus; species Vombatus ursinus. The sequence goes on from NW_020954672.1 coordinate 3,724,964, forward strand.
TAATAATATATATTACATGTGTGTATACACACATAGACATATACATGCACACATATATAATATTGAAATATTATATATATATATATATAAAATAAATCCTACAGTTGCCAACATCAGAGTGGCCTTTTAATATTGCTTACTTATGTTAGGAACAAATGGTTCCGCTTTAACCTGAGGAAGGTAGAAGAGAAGGTAAAATATCACAAATACTGATTCAGGGGCACTCTCTTCCAGAGAAAGGCTGAGAGTGGGTGACACCTACTGTTCAAATAGAGACAAGACATGGTGACACGTGCTATTTCAGTGAATCTAATTATTGTTGTTTAGTCATTTTCTTTTCAATCGTTTTTGGTCATATCCAACTCTTTGTGACCCCATTTGGAGTTTTCTTGGCAAAGATACTGCAGTGGTTTGCCATTTTCTTCTCCAGCTCATTTTACAGATGAGGAAACTGAGGCAAACAGGTTTAAGTGACTTGCCCAGGGTCATATTGCTAGTAACTGTCTGAGGATTTGAACTCAGGTCTTCCTGACTCTAGGCCTGGCCCTCTATTCAGTGCACCACCCAGTTGCCCATGGTTAATAATGGTTGTTATTAAAGCAAAGGATTGACTGTAGTGCTCATTCATTTCTGTCTTTTGCAGTGAACCCTGTACTTACTTATCATCTATATTAGGTGAGGAAAATAGAAGGGTAAAATTTAAGACTACACTTATGATTGCATTAGAATAGGGAACTCCCAGGTGAAGAAAGTCCATCTACCATTGCAGTTCTACACCTTTTTTGTAATTATGGTCTTAGTGTATCAGAAGCAGGACTTGAAGTCAGGTCCCTAGCTTCGGAGTTGGCTCTTTATCCTCTCTAATAACCTGAGGATTTAAATATCTTTCTTTTTTTCTTTTTTTTTTTTTGGCTCGGCAATGGGGTTAAGTGGCTTGCCCAGGTCACACAACTAGCGAGTGTTATGTATCTGAGGACAAATTTGAACTCAGGTCCTCCTGACTCCGGGGCCGGTGCTCTATTCATTTCGCCACCTTGCTGCCCCGTATTTAAATATCTTACAAGAAGAAAAACACTCTCCATGATCCCATTCCACAAATTCTGTCTCCTACACCTACACCTACACACACATAGTATACACACACATAGATATGTCACAGGCAAACACTGCAGCACATCTGGAACCTCCTCGTTTTCCAGAGCTTGTTTCCTAATTGACAAATAGGTTTTGTTTTACTGAGTTGTACACTTGAATACCAGCATACCTCATTTTATTGCACTTCAAAGATACTGTGTTTTTAGCAAATTGAAGATGGAGCAAATCTATCAGCTTTATTTTTCTAACAGCATGTGCTCACATTGGGTCTCTATGTCATATTTTGGTAATTCTCATAATATTTCAAATTTTTTCATTATTATTATATCTACCTTGGTGATCTGTGATAAGTGACTTTTGCTGTTACTCTTATAATTGTTTTGGGGCACCACTAACTGCACCCATACAAGATATCAAACAACCAATAAGTGTGTGTGTGTGTGTGAGTGTGTGTGTGTATGTGTGTGTTCTGACTGCTCCACCTACCAGCCTCTCCTAGTGCCTCCCTATTCCCTGAGACACAACAATATTGATAGGCCAGTTAATAACCCTACAATAGCTTCTAAGAATCAATATATAAGGCAAACTTCATTGTTGTCTTTTTAAAAAAATTTCCACAGTCTCTCCAACCTTCAGCAACCATCCTGATCAGTCAGACACCATGAACATGGAGGTAAGACCTTCCACCAGCAAAAAGATTAAGACTGGCTGAAGGCTCAGATGATGGTTAGCATTTTTTAATCAACAAGCTATTTTTATTTTTTATACATATACATTCATATTAAACATATTTTCACATTAGTGATGTTCTAAATAAGAATTAGAACTAATAGGAGGAACCACCAGAAAGAGGAAACAAAACATAGCAGAAGAAAAAAAATAGAAAATAGTATGCTTCAATCTGCATTCAAACTCCATAGTTCTTTCTTTGAATGTGGATAGCATTTTCCATCATGAGGCTTTTGGAGACGTCTTAGATCCTTGTATTGCTGAGAAAGGTTAAGTCTATTAATATTAGTCATCGCACAACATGGCTGTTACTGTGTACAACATTTTCCTGGTTCTGTTCACTTCACTCAGCATCAAACCATACAAGTCTTTCCAAGTTTTTCTGAAGTCTGCCTGTTCATCATTTCTTATAGCACAATAGTATTCCATTACATTCATATATCGCATTCACAGTTATGATTACTATCACACTCTCCATCCTTCCTTCCCCCCACCCCCCCACTTATGCATTTCTTTCTCCTTTCTCCTTTTTCCTTTTTTCTTTCTCACTAATGTTTTGGTTTTGACTACCACCTCCCTCAGTCCCACCTCCCTTTTATTAGCCCCCTCCCTTTTCTTCCCCTTCACCC
>NW_020954672.1:3727559-3728991 GCF_900497805.2 Vombatus ursinus
TTTACCCTTGTCTGCCTCCTCCTTTCCTTTTCTCTTAGTACATTTTCTTATTTAGATTAGATTAATCCACTTACTTGGATCCATTTAACCCACATGATTAGATTTTTTTCATCATTACATCAAAGTCAACTTATACCCACCCCCTTTATGTATATCCCTTTAACATGGTGTAATAACAATACAATCCCCAAGAGTTACAAGTGTCATCTTCCCTTGTAGGGATGTAAACAGTTTGCCCTTATTAATAACATGTATTTTTCTGTCCCGTTTACCTTTTTATGTCTCTCTTGAGTCTTGTATTTGAAGACCTAATTTTCTGTTGAGCTCCGGTCTTTTTATCAGGAAGGTATGGAAGACCCCTATTTCATTGAATATCCATTTCCTCCCCTGAAAGATCATGCTCATTTTTGCTGGGCAGTTGATCTTTGGTTGTAATACAAGCTCCTTTGCCTTACAGAATGTCATATACCACACCCTATGGTCTTTTAATGTAGAAGCTGCAAGGTCCTGTATAATTCTGACTGTGGTTCCATGATATTTAAATTGTTTCTTTCTGGCTGCTTACAGTATTTTCTCTTTGACCTGGTAATTTAGGAATTTGGCTACTATATTCCTTGGCATTTTCAATTTGGGATCTCTTTCAGGAGGTGATTGGTGGATTCTTTCTGTGGCTATTTTACCCTCTGGTTCTAGGACCTCAGGAAGGTTTTCCTTTATGATTTCCTGAAAGACACTGTGCAGGCTCTTTTTTTCATCGTGATTTTCAAGTAGACCAATAATTTTTAAATTGTCTCTCCTAGATTGATTTTCCAGGTCAGTTGTTTTTACCGAAGAGGTATTTTACATTTTCATCTATTTTTTCCTTCTTTTGTTTTTGTTTGTCTGATTCTTACTCTCTCATAGAGGCATTAGCTTCCATTTGCCCAATTTTAATTTTTTTTCCAATTCTAATTTTTAACAAATTGTTTTCTTCTATTAGATTTTGTCCTTGCTTCCCCATTTCGCCAATTATATTTTTTGTTTTCTTCAGTGTATTTTTTTTCCAGTTGGCCAATTGTGTTTTTTAAGGACTTGTTTTCTACAGTTAATTTTTGTCCTTCCTTTTCCAAGCTATTGACTCTCTCTTGCATACCTCTGAATTTCTTTTCCTATTTTTTCTTCTACCTCTCTCATTTGACTTTTAAAATCCTTCTTGAGCTCTTCTAAGGAGACTTTTTGGGCTTCAGACCAGTTCATATTCCCTTTTGAGGTTCCTGATGTGGATTTGTTGACAGTGTTGTCCTTTTCAGAATTTTTGCCTTGATCTTCACTCTTCCCATAATAAGAATCTATCATATGTTTCTTTTTGCACATGGTGTTTGCTTATTTCCTGGCCTTTAAATTATCTCACATAAAATAGACAAGAAAAGGCCTTTACAATGGAGGGTAAGCA